>NW_027358831.1:0-98120 GCF_012295235.1 Primulina huaijiensis | reverse complement strand
ACGAACCACCCACAGAAAAGGCATCATGAGAACATGAGTGTTAATCAAAATCACTCGAAAAGATTTGAAAGTTCTTGTTTCAAATGCGGCACTCTAGGACATTGGTCTCGTATTTGTCGAGCCCCTGAGCACCTTTGCAAGCTCTATAAAGAATCGATAAAAGAGAAAGAAAAAGAGACCAACTTCACTGAGCAAAGTGACCGTTTGAGTGATTCAACTCATTTTGATGCTGCTGATTTTATGAATGATTTCTCTGAAAATGATCAATATGTTGGTGGGATAGAAATGAACAATATTGATGCTGCAGATTTTCTCAATGATTTTTCTGAAAACGAACAATATAGTGGTAGAATATAAATGTACAATAATTTATTTTTCATGATAATGTTTTATTGTACAATTATGATATGTGTTATATTTACATATGTATTGTCATTAATTTTTTTTCATTGCATATTTTTTGAAGTTCAAATATGGAAAATGCTATGAGCAAAGCTGAAGTTTGCATACCCGATAGTGGTACAACGCACACTATCCTCCGAGATAAAAGATATTTCTTGGAACTAAAACCAACAAAAACAACGGTGAATACAATATTAGGTCCTGTAGACTTGATTAAAGGAGGTGGTAAAGCACAATTTTTGTTACCTAATGGTATAAAATTTTTGATCAATGATGCTTTATATTCACCACAATCGAAAAGAAATTTGTTGAGTTTTAATGATATATATTCCCATGGGTATGATACTCAAACAATGAATGAAGGGAATGAGAAATATATGTGTCTTACCACATATAAATCAGGAAAGAAATATGTGATTGAAAAACTACCAATGCTCCCTACTGGATTNAATAATAAGTTTCAATGTAAAGCATGTTCTCTTGGAAAACTTATTATAAGACCATCACCAGCCAAAATCCAAACTGAATCACCAATGTTTCTTGAACGTATTCAGGGTGATATTTGTGGACCAATCCATCCACCATGTGGACCATTCAGATACTTTATGGTATTGATTGATGCCTCCAGCAGATGGTCACATGTATGTTTATTGTCAACTCGAAATGTTGCATTTGCAAGATTACTTGCTCAAATAATAAAATTGAGGAATCAATTTCCCGATTATACAATCAAGAAAATTAGACTTGATAATGCTGGTGAATTTACTTCCCAGACTTTCAATGATTATTGTATGTCTATGGGAATCATTGTTGAGCATCATGTTGCTCATGTACATACACAGAATGGATTGGCTGAATCATTAATTAAACGTCTGAAAATGATTGCTAGACCAATGATTATGAAAAAAAAGCTCCCTATTTCTATATGGGGAAACGCAATTTTACATGCCTCTTCATTAATTCGCATCAGACCAAGTGCATATCATAAATACTCCCCATTGCAGCTTGCATTTGGTAAAGAACCAGACATTTCTCATCTGAGAATTTTTGGATGTATGGTGTATGTGCCTATTGCACCACCTCAACGAAAGAAAATGAGACCTCAAAGAAAGATTGGTATTTATATCGGTTATGATAGTCCATCAATCATTCGATATCTTGTACCTCAGACAGGCGACGTGTTCACAGCACGTTTTGCTGATTGTCATTTTAATGAGGAAATCTTCCCAATGTTAGGGGGAGACAAGAAACATACCGAAAAAAAAATTACATGGTATGTATCATCATTGTTACATCTAGATCCAAGAACACAACAATGTGAAAAAGATGTACAGCAAATTGTGCACTTGCAAAGAATAGCAAATCAAATACCAGATGCATTTACAGATACAAAAGGGGTAACTAAATCAGATATACATGCTGTAAATGCTCATGCTCGAATTGAAATTCCAAAGAAACAAATTGAACAAAGTCATGATGTCGTAAAACGCCTGAAGCGTGAAAGGCCAGTCGGTTACTAGGATAAAAATCTCATGCTCGAATTGAAATTCCAAAGAAACAAATTGAACAAAATAGAGAATGATGTTCCTGAAGAAACACATGATGATCACAAAATAGAGAATGTTGTTCCTGAAGAAATACATGATGATGAAAATGTTCTGTCAGAACCACAAACTGACGAGAATCATGAAATCTCTATTAATTATATTAATAATGGAAAAATATGGAACCGAAAAGATATAGAAGAAATTGATGATATATTTTCTTATAACGTGGCAATCGACATCATAAATGATAATGAAGATCGTGAACCAAAATCTTTTGCTGAATGTAAAAATCGGCAGGATTGGATAAAATGGAAAGATGCCATCCATGTTGAATTGGATTCGCTAAATAAACGTAATGTTTTTGGACCTATAGTCCTTACACCTGAAGGTGTAAAACCTGTTGGATACTAATTGGTTTTATTCGAAAGCGAAATGAGAAAAATGAAATAGTAAGATATAAAGCTCGACTTGTTGCACAAGGTTTTTCTCAAAGGCCTGGAATTGATTATGAAGGAACGTATGCTCCCGTGATGTATGCAATTACGTTTCGGTATTTGATTAGCTTGGCAGTATCTGAAAATTTAGAAATGCGTCTTATGGATGTTGTTACAACTTACTTATATGGTTAACTTGATAGTAATATATATATGAAAATCCCTGAAGGATTTAAGATGCCTGAAGCACAAAGTTCAAAACCCAGAGAATGTTATTCTGTGAAATTACAAAGATCATTATATGGGTTAAAGCAATCTGGCCGAATGTGGTATAATCGGCTAAGTGATCATTTGATGAAAAAGGGATATGTAAATAATTCAATATGCCCTTGTGTTTTCATTAAGAAAACAACATCCGGATGCGTAATTATTGCTGTATATGTTGATGATTTAAACATCATTGGAACGAATAATGAAATTCATGAAGTTGTGTCATACTTGAAGGAAGAATTTGAAATGAAGGATCTTGGAAAAACCAAGTATTGTCTGGGTTTACAAATTGAACAAAAAGAATGCGGAATATTTGTTCACCATAAAAATTATACAGAAAAGATCCTTAAACGTTTTTAATATGGATAAATCAAATCCTTTAAGTACTCCAATGGTTGTTAGATCATTAAACATAGAAAAAGATCCATTCCGTCCATGTGAAGATGATGAAGATATTCTTGGTCCAGAAGTACCATATTTAAGTGCTATCGGTGCCCTTATGTATCTTACAAATTGTACAAGGCCTGATATATCTTTTGCCGTAAATTTATTGGCAAGATTTAGCACATATCCAACAAAGAGACACTGGAACGGAATTAAACACATATTCCGTTATCTACGAGGAACGACAGACTTGGGACCTTTGTAATCAAAAGATGCTAATCCAAGGATAATTGATTATGCCGATGCTGGATACTTATCTGATCCACACAAGGCACGTTCCCAAACTGGATATGTATTTACTCGTGGAGGCACTGCAATTTCTTGGCGTTCACAGAAACAAACGCTCGTAACAACTTCATAAAATCATGCCGAGATTATTGCACTACATGAAGCAAGCCGTGAATGTGTGTGGTTAAAATCAATGACCCAACATATCCAAATCTCATGCGGATTATCATTCGACGAGAAGCCTGTGATACTATATGAAGATAATGCTGCATGTGTTGCTCAAATGAAAGAAGGATACATAAAAAGCGACAGAACTAAACATATTCCTCCTAAGTTCTTCGCATTCACCAAGGCGCATGAGAAGAATAAATGTATTGATGTTCGTCACATTCAATCAAGTGAAAACTCATCAGATATCTTCACAAATGCACTTCCTATGTCAATATTCAGAAAGCACATATATAATATTGGGATGCGCAATCTACGAAATTTGTGAAGAATCGTTCGTGTCAACGTGAGAGGGAGTTTACGTGACTGCACTCTTTTTCCCTTACTATGGTTTTTATCTCAATGAATTTTTCCTAGTGAGGTTTTTAACGAGGCAGTATAAAAACACGTAATGAAGACAATCATTATGATCATCATCACAAGGAGGAGTGTTGAAAAATAATATTTAAAATATGTGTATTGAATATTGGAATGTTGAATATTTGAATATTGAAAATTAGGTGCTGAATATTGAAATTTGTGTGTGATGATGAAGGTAATGATGTAATTTAATTTTGGATTATTTGTAAAAATTTTCTATAAATAGATATCTCATTTGTGAAGAAAATCACAATTGAGTTAAGAGAAAAATATTATAAAATGTGTAGTGTGATAATTTTGAGAGTTTGAGATTTTTACTTTTTACCGTAAATTTTTACTTTTTCAAAACAGATAAAATGAATTTAAAATNAATTTTCTTAAATTTTAGACTCAATTATTTTACATGTTATTAGTATAAATATACAATTTATAGCCTTCTGTATGTGTTTTTTCTTCTCGAGTCATGGACGTCATATACTTTGATTAACAATCATTCTAATTCATTTTAATTACTCTTTCATCTTTCATAATCTCTAAAAATATCCAAAATGTTATCAAATTTTAGGTTCGTTTTTTCATTCAATTGTTTTATAATTTTATGCTTTTTCCAATCGATAATAAATTCATGCTTATTTTTCGAACGTATATTTTATATTTTATATCATATTTTGTTTTGATTTCGGATTTTATACACGCTGTTGTTCGTGATTTTCTGACGTTTCCCATCAATTATCAATGCTACTGGATGTTCGTAACTTGTGTTCAAACTTTATGACACATTATTTTTAGTTGTCGATTAATCATTGCTCTTCTTTTCCTTTATTAATTATAATATATTGTTGCCTACACTGAACTAATATCCTGGCTCCGCCCCTGAAAATATAGATGTGATATTATGCGATACGAAATAGACAGAAATCTTATCGGGACAAGAAACTCACACTAGATTGTGTATTGTTATTATTTTAAAATAAAATATTATAATAAAATGAATTTATTCATACACGCGATTCTATACAACAAAAAATAGTTTTTATTAAAATATAAAACTCATGTCTATGTGTATAAGGAATAAAAAGGTTATTTAACTATCAAACTTTAATAGACCCAGATTATACATAATCTGATCGAATTTTTAGATTTTGAGTTTCAATTTACACCCCTGATTACATAATTAAGATCACATGATTTTAATATTTTATTATAAGAAATACCTTCATACATTTGTGATTTCTTAAAATATATCATAGTAGTAATTGTTACAAAATATTTGACACTTCAACTATTTAATTTAATTAAAGCTTTCATGCGGTCAAAAAACATTTGTTAAGTTGAATGAAATTCAATAACTTTAAAATGCGTCTTTCAGTTGTATTTATTTCCTCGTTGTTAGTAAGTTGAATAAAATTTAATATATAATATGGTAGAGTAACTCAGTTTATCATTCAGGATGCATGCAGCTCTACTGTTGCACATACGTCATCTAATTTTGTGACTTCAAAACACTATAATGTTTCTGAACTACGTTCTGCAGCATTCTCCTACCTTTACATGTTGCAACATACCTGGCCTTTGAATCTGAGTTCGAACGTCTTTCTTCTTGAGGAATGAGGCTGATGAATTTACCAGGAAAAAACTGTACGGACTTCCTAGGTTTCTTCATCAACTTCGTCTTCATCCTCCTCCACATCATCAATAGGAATGTCTTCACTACGAAAATCAAGGGAACCTGAAGTTGTACAAACAACAAGTTAAAACTTTACCGGGGGGAAAGCATGAGTTGTTGCAATATTGAGGCTGCCTGATATGTTCTCAAAGTAATATATCATGCCTGACGGAAGATTATAATTGTGAAGGCGTATTAATCAAGCCTTGTGGCTAAAAACAACATAAAAGAAACGAAAAATAAAAAAGAAGATTGGAAAGGAACTATAAACATGGTCACTCCATTCAATCCTAAATGTGGATTATAGTAAATGACCGATGATCGATTGCTTTTAACGAACCATCACAATAATAATTTTAGTTGTGAGGGTCGGAAGCAAAATGGATTCCAAATCTTATTCATGATCAGGTTTGTGCTGGATCTTGTTATACAAATGTCATTCAAAAGTCGATATTCTTTCGCATTTGGTTTTACTTCCCCCGACTCACTATTTTCTTTCCTTTTTTTATTTTTGAATACCAGCTATTTTTTATTCACAGGCGTAGAATCAAGTCAAGGACAAGTCGCCATCAACTCACTTTCTTCCTTCCCAAACCAAGGAGACAAGCGAATCATTTTCGAAAGAAAGGTTTAGGCGCTGAGTGAAACACGACAGCCTTTTCTTGTTTAGGCGCTGAGTGAAACACTGACACCCTTTAAGAAAAGGCAACAAAGCATAATGGATAAAGAAGTAAAGAATCATAGTAATATTCATAGTAAGATATAACTCACCCCTGGCAGGAAACGGAGATGGCTCCTTCATAATGGATGAGTCATCAAGAACATATTGAAGTTCCAAAAGTTGTAAGAGAGCTTCTGTTTGAGGGTTTCGGCAATGCCCTACTCCTACACAGAAAGGAAAAAGGATAAGGAGGCATTACCGCATAACAGAATTCAGTATCAGATACAAAGCGTAGAGCTTGCATTGCATTATTGAAATTTCATCAGAAAGATAGCAAATTATGAAAATTGATAGTAGCGAGTACGGATAGAATTTATTTGCATTAAAATGGTCACAACCGTCAGCAGAGAAGAGAAATTAAGAGCACAAAGATAAAAAATTTGTACATATTCGGCGCAAAATGATAAGAAAAAAGGAGAGAACTCAAAACACTTCAAATAAAAAAATCATATGTTTCTGATACAAATTGAATTGCCCAGAATCAAGGAGAAAAACTGCTCCAAGAAGTATGGATCAGAAAGGCTGCCCACGATATGACTAACTCTCACACAAGATAACAAGGTTGGGTGACTTTTCGATCCTTAGAGAGCCAATAGGTAAGGTTAATATTAATGACTAGGCCTGTGATGCAAGGAATTAGGCTTCTAAACTATACGAATGACCAATTGACCAGGCCACGAAAGCAGTTGACTGTTAGAGCTCCAGAACACAAGGATTAAACTGTGGAATGCACAATCCACTGGTAAGTATATGAAGGTCAATAAAATTAGGGTTAGATAGTCGGAAAAATCTATATTTGTCTTCCTCCTTTCTAAATACACCTTCCCCGAATCAAATTAAGGTTGCAAGTGTTTAAGAATTGTCGTCCTCCGTTTAAAATACACCTTCCCCGAATCAAATTAAGGTTGCTGGTGTTTAAGAACGTGTGGAGATATATGAAATCTTGATTAAATATCAAATACTCAATTGCAAGAAGATATAAAACACAATCATTTGTGCGATGGACACAAAATTATGAGTGATATGTCGTCCTCGCATTTGTGCCAAAACAAGCATCAACCAAACAAACTTGAGTAAACATATATCTATCTAAGAACATTTAAAAATTTGTACTCCATTGATTTGATGATATTTTAGTTTAATAAGGAACACTTGCATGTGGTCACCTTCGGATTCGTAAGACCAAAAGCATGATGGCCACCTAACACTAAGAGTCCTGGGTGGTAAGCATAGGTTGTTTTATAATGGTCCATTTACTAGTTCATTAACTTACGATTCATGGTTTAAATTGCATTATTGTTTTTGGTAGAATACTTCAAAGAACATCAAAAAACTTTTTAAATTACTCGTTCATGAGTGGTAATATAGTTCCTATTATGCGATCATTGTTTTCAAACAGTATAGACAGCTGCATCAATTAAAATTTTGGCTTCATATCGAAGTTAAGAATGACACGATCATTTGGTTCATCGTGTCCTCATCATACAGCTCTTATCCCATAAAGATAGCGAGATTTCTTTATAGACCTAATTCACCCATGTTTCCAGTTTACATAAGACAATCATCCTGATATTTATTTAGCTAAAACCTTATGTTTCCATCCGTAAAAAAATTGCTTCGGTAAAACAATAGTTGGTTTTTGTGGAACAGAAAAGTGAGTGATAACCACATCTTAAGCATAAATACTCACCGAAAGGAAATCTTTTTGAAACCGGTTGACCAGGATTATAGCACGGCGCTGACCGAACAAATTCAAAAGGTTTACCCCCTCTCATTTGCAGCTTATTCCTAACGAAGTGACGACAATCTTGTATATCGAGCTTAGCATCACTAAAATACAAATAATATCAATAACAAGCAAATATTTGAAAAATTATTTAATAACGTGAAAACAATAGCAGCACCCAAAATTTGCACGATATCTAGTCCGGGGAAAAGCAGGGTTAAACTTCCTGGTGATTGCAAGCCATTCTTCATCGTACTGAAGCTCATAAGGGCCCATCTCTGATGGAATGTCAACAATCTATAACAATGAAAGAATCCAAAGTTAATGAACTTTCTCAACTTGTAACTGCAGCAAGTATCTGTTGTTAACAAATAACAATACAGGATGAGTAGCAACCTGCAAAAAGTTCCGTCCAGGGAGGCACTTATCCAGTGCAAGAAACTTTGTGACAGAGCCATTTTCCCCATGTTGAACAAGAGCAGAGAATTTGCAGTGTAGATGGGCAGAAAACCAGTGAAAAGGTTTCAACTTGTCCAGCAATTCTGCAGCAGCTCGATTTCCCAATATTCCTTCTCGAATCTCAAAAATAAGAGTAAATAGTAAAGGTGACCCAAAACTTATCATTAACTCATCGTCTTTATATGGTTATAGAGGATCAAAAAAATCCAGAGCAACAAATTATTTCAACTTACATTTTATTTGTAAGAAATGGAATGAGAAAAACAATCTTATGGTGAATACCAGCACCAAAAAATTTCAGAAAGTAGTTGATACGCAGAATATAAGTTATACATGAGCATAGGCTGAACTTTCGGCACTCAATATTCCCTGATGAATTGTCTACCACCACATTGATCAAGAGGAAAATCCTGAAGCCGCACCTACAAATCTCAACTTACTAGGGTTTAACAATTTAACCGTATAGTTCAAAATCATGCACAGCTAAGACTTGTATACTACTGGGTGACCCTGCACAGCCTTAATCGCACTATGGTTCAACAGATACAATGTCCTGATCAATATGCTTGTAAAAGAAGGCCACGACATTCTCACATTAAGGTTTCTGACTATTTCATGATAAAATGCACTTCAATCAACTTCTAAAGTGATGGTTCCTTTGCTCCATTTTTGTTTGAACTTTTGATTGAGGGAAGTACACAAAACATTTAAAACATACAGAAACACAAGTACATGATTAGGTGTCAAAGTCATTACCTATTTGTGACATGGGCACTTGAGTTAAAAAGATATAGTGAGTTTGTAGCATAAGCATAAGTGTTACTGGACTACAGAAGCGGTCAGAGATATCGATTATTGAAAATAAAAAAAGTAAAACTGAAGCAACCCAGTAATTACAAAAAACAAGTAATTTGAGAAAATAAATGTTTATAACTTCAGTGGGAAGTAAAAAATTATTGATCATCAATATTGTAACCTGCATTACCTCTTGTTCAAAGAACGGCTTTCGACGTAGAAGGTTCTGCAAGTCTCCACAAGAGGTAATCCCGAGTGGCCAATCATGTGACATAAAGATGTCAATAGGTTCCTCAAGTTGCATAAGCTTGTAAAAATCAAACTCACGAACATGGTATATGGACCGGATGTCTTTTTCATTGTAAGGCAGCTTTTCATAATGCCCTGCTAACATAATGTCATTCAAGAAATTACAAAGAGACACCAGCAAAACAACAATAACAACATACAATAACAACATACTCTAATATGGAACAAGACAATTGATTATTGGTGCTTCAGATAAATTTCCATCTCAAATAGCCCGTATTAAGACATTAATGGATTGTTATATTAAGAAGTTGAAAAGTTCAAACTGCAACATCACAGAAGCATCAACATATACAGCAAGAACTCCTCAAAGGGGCTCTCTAACCGACCAGTGAGTACTCAACTCACAATACCGGGTGCTTTATAACAGACCAGTGAGTACTCAACTTACAATACCTGAATAGTAGTCATGCCTATTATATATTCCAGAGATGCCACCTATACGAACATTTCCAAACTTAACCACCCCCGCCATTCCAAGAAAGTATATCTGTGGTGCAGCCCATCCCCCATAGTATCTGCGAGTGGAGTTAGCTTGTCACATACTACAGGGCAAAAATTTCGGGGAAAAAAATACTGATATGAATTTCAAACTGTCTAGATGGAAAATAACATTGTCACTAAGTGAAGTTCAACTTCGACTAAACAAAATCACATTTATGCTTTTCACTGCAAAACATGCATAATCCACCACTGTATGAAGAGAGGTTGCATGTGAGAAGCACTGTCATCCAAAATCATATTTGTTGAAATTCCTCCCTTTCTCTACTTTAATACATAAGAAAACATGTCAAAAAGAATTTCATGCACTGAAAAAAAAATTGCAAGCACACATAAATTATTTGCTTACAGTTCCCACATATAATTTGACGCCTCATGATTTCCCCCAATGAATATGGTCGGAATTGGGGCAGCTTTCTCCCCTGAATAATACTTGTGAAATGTGTTCATGTGTCGATACTTGGCAGGCACATTTAAGCTTTCTAGATCTCTTTCATTCCTAATAGCCTGTTGCACACATTATATAGTTCGAAGCAAATTTTTTCACATATTAATAAGAAAAAAACTAAAAAGTTACTGAAATTTATCAATTTAAGCTTTTCCCCACCCATACATTACTCCAAAAACTCTCCTTGACGACAAGACACCAAACAAACAGGCATTAGACAAATGAAACAGGAATGATGCACAAGGCAACGAGTGTGTAAGAGACATGGAGAATAACAGAGGCGAAAAAGACAAGAAAAAATAAGAAAAGATGGTTAGCTTTACTCCAGAAGAAATGGTCTCCAGAGTTGTGGCATCTTGCGCAGAAACATGCAACGAAAGAAGATGCTGTGCCATCTATTTAACTAAAAATATGAAACTAGTTTGAAATCCTCAGTTCAGGATTAGATAATAATTAATTCAGGTATAGTTTGTTTAGAAGATGTTATTAAGACACCACCGAACTGAAGGTTTCAACTTGTCCAGGGTCAAGATACATAGAAACACAACCGTTGTGAATAGAGTAATCATTTCAGAGAAGTGTGCACCTCAACCGTGAATCACTCGTTTTGGTTTGCCTTAAAGCAGAATATGAATCCAAGGTGTGATTCGACGTAATAATTGCTTTTTTTTGTTTGGTTGAAAACAAATGATTATTGACTTTATTATTGTTCAGTAGTTTGTAAAGTACACATTGGATGATTTGTAATTCAATTCCTTTCAGATGCCAAGATTCTAGTATATTAGGAGCTAGTTCCACCCTGTTCTAATAAGGTAAATGCACCATCTTAGACTTTTAACATTCAATAATTAAGATCACCAGCAGTCATCCTAGCAAGTTGAGTTCCTAGCATCTATTGAAGTTCCTAGATCCTGTGGGTTCAAATTAAACTCATGTTTTAAATTCTTGCAAAGTCAATCAAATCAATATGGATCAACTTAAATACTTAATACAACTAATCAATCTTCATACAGTAAGTATAATTGAATGGTTACAAGTAAAATAGATACTTAACATATAAAATTCTACACATAGATTTCTACAGATATTCATCATGGCTTGAGTAGACACACCATTCACCAGAAATCCAAAACAATGAAATACAGTGAAACAAATGCAAGACAAATAAATGCTAAGAAAGCATGCCATCCCAAACTCCTGTAAAATGCATTAAAAAAAACCGAAGATTAAAAATTTGGGGAGAAAAAAGTATGAGTAACTCGACCTGAAAATCCCCACAGCAAATGAGAAGATCGACTTTGATCTTCTCGACTTCTTGGATATGTAAGAGAGTTGCATAGACGTTGTCCAGCTCTCCATGCATGCACCCTTCTACAGCAATTTTCATCTACGATCACCAGTAATTTATCGTTTAGGGGTGTTTTTTCCGCTACTTCAAATTTTGAAGCCGCAATTATTATTACAGTTATATGTCACAATATTGTCGATTATCATACAGTTTAGACCATGAATTACAAAGAAGAGTCGTACAAATTGGGTAAAAATAGATTAAAACTGAATTAACCAAAGAAAAGAAAGCAAACCTCTGTTGCGAGGAGCTCCTGGGATTTAGCTACATAAGCAGACGAAACAACAAAGCTTTTCATTCCATAAATCAATAAGAGCAAACACGTTACGTTAGTCATAAATAATCCGAGCTGCTGTCACTCCACTTCAGTTCATAAAGTATCGGTTCACCGATTATTTTTTTTAAAAAAAAGAAGGAAAAATGCAGCTACAAATCAACACAACATAAACATCGAGAAAGCGGGAGAGGAAAGAAAACAGCCAACCTGTGGGACGTTAGGGTTTAACGAAAGGAGAAGCGTCGTAGTTGCTTGAGTCACGTCGGACAACCTTTCTCCAGCCAGGAATCGGGGAAAGCAGCGAGCAATCGGGAGAAAGGATGGGCCGACGGGTTAGGGGGTTTTGGGGATTGGGCCTGATTGATTTTAGTGTATTTGGGCTACAAATGATTTCATGTTAAGTGGCACAAAACTAATACATAGTTTTTTTTTAAAAGAAGTGGCCCACTTGGTTCCACGCAAGCCGAAACAATAGTGCCAACCTGCGACACGTACCCGGATACTTAATAATCCATCCGAATATGCCCTTTTTGCGTTACAATGACGCATTCAGATTCGTAGAAAGAGAGACAAAAGCAAACAAATACACGGCGCTTCATTCGGCAACTGGCACACCAGAAACGTCGGCCACCGATTTTTTTATGATAATAATAATACTGATATATTGAATCCCTGTGTAGTTTTTGAGTTCCAACAAGATCCAGGAGAATTTTTTTTTCATCCCTCGATAAACATAAGCACAAGGATAAACAAGCAACGACAAGGCATTTTCCCGGGCTGTGCTGCTTCTGGGTCATTTTCATCTCCGGTTATTTCCTTTCCGAGCTGCTCCGGTGAGTCTATTTTAATCTCTGTATTTTTTACAGCTTTCTTGTGTGTTCCTCTGTTTATGTGTGATTCGTGTCATGGGCATGCTGCGTCTCTTTTTACGTATTTAGTATGTGCTGATTTGTTTTTGTGAAAGATTTGTGGATATTCTTGATTTTTTGGATATGTTTCATTTTCTTTTTCTTTTTTTGTTCAACTCATAAGATGATTGTCACATGTTTCACGCTTCTTTACCTATGCGTTACTGAAACATTAAAAAACATAAAATGGATATCGCCACTAGAATTCAGAATTGTTGTTTCTCAATGATCCAGCGTACTCCTTGCTTCCTTGATCTTTCTGTTCTAATTTCAGATAAAGATTTTACGATCCATTAATAAAAAAATTTCAATTAAAACATCAGTACGGCCGACTTTGTTCTTGGTGCTTATTTCGTACTAACACTGTAAAAGTAGTCATTAGCAGAATTGTTAAGAGTGCTGATTCTTGGCCACAAAGTTAGACTAATATAGCTAGGTATTGAACGACAAAACAACAAAGAAACTGAAAATAATATTGATTGAAATAAACTAAAATTGTTCCCAGAGATAATCCTCTGTACAAGCAATAAAATTGCTCCCCTAGCCACTGCTAGTTTTTTCACCAAACAAGATGAAGAAAACGACTGAATGAATCCTAATCTCGCTCCTCCCTCGCATTTTATATACCACTCCCCCATTTCTAGATTCTTCCTAACTAAATAAGGCCCAACACTTTAGGGCCCATAATAATAAAGTCCCTAACAAAAAATTTGTATTTTATGCAGCTTTCCCCACTTTTCATTGAATACATGCACTTTTCCATGCATCCAAAAGAAAAGCAAAAGGTGTTAATATGCTGATCTTCTCCACTGATATGTGCTTTCTGTAAATGTTGCAGATATGGATACTTTACCAGGCCAAGGCTTGTACCCTTTGCACCGATGCAAAACTATTCATTTGGTTTTCATTTGCCCTCTCCTGTTTTGTTTGTAATCTTCACACATTCAGTTGTTTAATTATAATGTGCATGTAATTTAGGTGAGACATGCTCAGGGATTCCACAATGTGGCTGGAGAAAAGGACCACAACGCTTACTTGTCTCCAAAGCTCTTAGATGCACAACTTACACCTCTTGGCTGGAAACAGGTGATCATAACTTCCATCATCACCATAGATCAACGTTTTCAGTACACCAACAAACACTACGTCAAAAATGTGTAGGATGGTTGGCAGCTTTTATATGTTAAATGTAGTCAATAAGCTCGTGGTTAGATTTTAGTTAGATTACAAACTTTTCCATCTGTGCGGTGTTTTTAGAATTTTCATTTATGGTCTTTGAATAATCGACTGAACCATTTTCGTAAGAAGAAAAGTGAAGGAATGATTTATCAGTACTGTTGCAGGTTGATAATCTGCGAAAACATGTTCATGCATCCGGCCTTTCTGATGGAATCGAATTAGTTGTTGTTTCCCCTTTGTTAAGGTGATTACTTTGGGTTTCTGATCCTTCTTCTCATGCTGCAATGTATCTGATATATTATTTTCCTTTATTTGGCCCCACTTTATAATTGTCTATTAAGCAAGTCAAACTTATTTGAACATGATGTTCTGCATTCTAAAAAGATTTTGTCTGGTTCATTATTGATCTGAGAATGAAGGGAACTTGCGTATAATTCATTCCAGGACTATGCAAACGGCTGTTGGAGTATTTGGTGGGGAAGGCTATGTTAATGGAATTGCTGAACCTCCACTGATGGTAGAAAATGCTGGAAACAGTAACCGTGCAGCAATTTCAAGTTTAAAGTCTCCTCCATTTGTGGCACTGGAACTTTGTCGTGAACATATGGTACAAGATTTCTAATAAATATTTTTAGAAAAAATAAATATATCTGGTGAAGTCTGTATTCTGCACCATAAGTCGGCCTTCCATGTAAAATTTGTTGGGGTGTTTTTATTACACAGTGTACACACTGTGTGACATATTAATTTATTCCAAATATTTTAATCAATTTCTAATAAAACAATGGATTGATTTTCCCTTTTTCTATCAATCTATCCGGCAGTAGTTGTAGTGGAACTAGCTTTTACATACAACCCATTTTTGCCATGGAATTATGGCTGTGTAGATGTTGATTACAATTGTGTCTTAATATACCCCAGGGAGTTCACTGGTGCGATAAGAGAAGAAGCATAAGAGATTACAAGCCATTGTTTCCGGCAATCGATTTTTCTATGGCAAGTAGACCAATATTCACTTTTATCTTTGTACTATAATTTTTTAATTATGATGGAATCCTCAACCGCTATCCTTCAGTGTACACTGTAAATCTCCGGGTTAACACAATAACCTGCAAACCATGGTGGCCAGGGACAGGCTCGTCTGAGAAAGTGTTAGTAGGGGGAATAAAACTCCTGACTACTGGTCAAATGTTCACCTACTTCACTAACTCAGACACCCCCGAGGGGCAACCACTGGCAATTTTTTTTGTTTGTCGAGTTGTTTATTCTTTTACCTTTGTGCTTCTGTTCAGATAGAAAGTGATGATGATGTGCTGTGGAAGGTTGATGTTAGGGAGGCCGATGAAGAACTTGCTGCCAGGGGACTGCAATTTTTTAACTGGTAGCCCCATTGTTTATATGCTGAATTTCCATTTTTTATTTTATAGTCATACAATTGTCCTCAAGTATCGAGTATGATGCAAAATAAATTAACGATAGAACTATATACTTAATGGTTTTTAAATGGATTGCAGGTTGTGGACACGGAAAGAGAAAGAGATAGCTGTGGTAACTCACAGCGGATTCTTGATTCATACTCTCAATGAGTTTGGCAATGATTGTCATATATCTCTGAAGCATGAAATATGCAGACCGTAAGTGTTGATTTGTTTCTTGCTTTATTATGCAGACCGTAAGTGTTGATTTGTTTCTTGCTTTATCGTTGGACAATAACCAAGAAACGGCCCTGTTTTGCCAGTTGTGTTTTCCTTGTTGCATAATGTTTAATTCACAGTTGTTGGCAGCCCACATATCATGCGTTTAGGCAAAGGTTTCATGCAACAGTATTGTGCAAACATTCTATATGATGGCTTTTGATGTCAAATAAGTCGAATTTGTTATCACTTTACTTTATGAAAATGGTCAAACCAAGTTGCTAGAATAGTTTATTAAACAAGGCCATCACACCTCTTCCCCAGTCCAATATGGGCCGGTGTATAGGGCATAATGATGCTTTGTCTATGCATTTAGAAGCAAGCCAAGGTGAATCCCTTTAGTAAAGTGTGTACCTTGGTCATTAATCACGAAACATCATTCGCTTTAAAGGCTCAACGTACTTACATGCAAGTTAAATGTAGGTCTAGTGAATTCAAGATTAAATACGAGGTAATTGTCGTTTATTTTTGCTTATAAGCTGATGATTATTAGTTTTATTAACACTCAATGTGTTAAATACAGTAGACATGTGATAATTTTTTTATATACATAGATATCCATATTCTAGTACATCATCATTTAGTACATGTCATTTTAATAAGACGTGCTTTGTTTGCATCGAAATTCTATAATACCCATATGATAATATTTCTGTTTTATTGCTGTTATATTTCTTGCGCGAGGAAATTACTCCTGAAAGTTGACTTCTTATAGTACAGCCATGTATGTTTGTTTAACTTTGTTTCACGGATGAGTAACACTTGCAAGTTATGTGTACAGATTCACCAACTGCGAACTTCGATCAGTGGTCATTGTTGACAGAAGGTACACAATCTTATCACGTTCTGGAATCCTCTTGCATTTTGTCACAATCTCATGCATGGTTCACTCATGTTCTTTTGATGTCCATTCTGCAGAATGATCGGTTCACATTCTTCGACGACCGATTATCCTGGAAAAATTCCTCGTGGACCTGACACTCCTAGTGATGACGCTGATGAAATATAGTCTGATGCTCTTAACTTGTTATACAGTTCTAGTAATTTGAATTTAGAATGCAGCTGTAGAATGAGTTGGGGAAGTCATTTCGTCGATCATTGTCCTGATTCTTCATTGAACTCCAGTTTGTTTGAGGTTTATTGCTCTTGTTTGTTTTGTACTCATTTAGAATTGATAAATTAATTCGAATGAGTTTACTTGACTAACGAAATTATTTATCGTTTATGAATTTGGGTGAATGATAAATTATTGAATTCGATCTTTATCAATTGAAAAAATTGAATTGAAAAGATTATATATATATATATATATATATAACTTGGTGGCGCCTCTTCAATTGAGACGCCACCTTAGGGACTTGGCATTTGGCATTTAGCAATTGATTCAAGTGAATCGAATGTCTTTTGATCAATGTTTTTCATATGCTATGAATACAACTTTATTCATTTGTATTGAACAAACAATTTTCTCTTTATCATTTTTCTATAAGTTTAGTTCTATAAACGAATTTTAAACTTAGCCCTTAAAATTCAAATTTTCAAGATATAAATCTTGAGTTTGGAATTTCTAAGCTTATGTGCTTAAATTCGAACTTTTGAATTAAATTCGAGAACTCTTCATATTTTGAGTTTTTTAAGTATTTGCGCTTAAATCCAAATTTTGCGAGATTTAAATTTTTGGAATTGTATTTTTAAATTTAACGCTTAGAATTTAAAATTGAAAATTTTGTTTACCATTTTGATAGCGTTATAAACATTTCAAAATTCGTGTAACTTTAAAATTTGTAATGTTATTATTTTGAAATCGTAGTTGTTGTATCTTGGGAAACAAATTGTCAACAATTGTGAGCACGGGGACGGGACAATATCGTTTTAAGGAGAAAGAGTTAAACTCTTGTCTCGACTATTTTCTCGTAGTCATTTGGTTCACCCATTTCTATCCTATGATTTCTCAAGACAAATACTATATATTAATTACACCAACAAAACTTGGTCTGATGTCCCTAATGTTTTTTATGCATAATTTTCTTGTGATATGTATGGAATTTGTTATATGCATCTTGTACTGACCACCATTTGTATGTCTTGGTGAAAAGATGTATGACATATTTCTAACGAACTTGATATTGAATATACGAAATTAATTTAATTAGACTTTTAAAAAATAAGAAAATTTTTTTTGAAGACTGAATTTATTATAAATAAAAATTTATATTTCATCATAATTATCAAGTCTATTGTCAAATGCTAGGTTTGGAAGTTTAAAAAGGGAAATACATCCCCATGCCGCCCGCTCGAATTTTACCCGATATCCAAAAATGTAAAATTTTCATGTAATTAAAAGCGGCTATGCCATTGTAATCTACTTGGATTTATGGGCTGTATCGGCTGTACAAGGTAGGCACACAGGAGTCCTGAACTGCTATTGAAAGGAAGAAAAAAGAAAGACATGATCATAGAAGGCACTCACATTCATATATACATATTGTACATTTTATTGCCTTATTTTATATTTGGTAATAAAGAACACATCTGAATATAACAATGGCTTTAGTCTTGAAACAAATGAAAAAAAGTAAAGGATCAAATCCCCTAATGAATGGACGCAAACTCTACAAGTCATGTTGATCAATTTTAGACCTCCAAGATGCAGAATCATTACATCAATCACACTTGATCCGTAACAGATCACTCTTCTCCAATTGCTTCTCTCAACTCCACCAGATTATGGTGTCCCACCATACCATAAGAGATGTGGTAAAAAGATAGATTAGTTAACTTCTGATAGTTGCAGACCTTGTCAATAGCTATGCTGCGTTTTTAAACTTTACCACTCTGACACAGCAGGTAGGCCACCCTTTCGAATCTGAGGGGCTTAATCAGCAGTAAATTGTACTCTGGATTAATCCTCATCAATCAAACATTATTGCTGCACTCAAGGACAATTTCAACTTTATAAGTCTTTATAATGTAGGTGTCACAAAATACGCACAAACCTCGGCGCATCAGCCCTAGGCCCTTCAAGAGATCGATACATGTACAGTGTCTCCACGTACTCACTCGTCTCCACCTTATCCTCGTCCCTACTAATCACTTCCAGTACTAGGCGGGGTAATTGCCGGGCAATCTGCTCACAAGCTTTTTGTGTTACTTTACAAGATGACATCCACAAGAATCTCATGTTGTAATAATGATGCAATCCAGCATGTAACGCTAGATCTCCAAACGGACTATCCCTAATTTCAAGTTTCTGCAACACAGGACACCCCTCCAGCACATATCTTAGACCCAAGTCGCTGTTCCCAGCAAAAGCAACAGACAATGTTCGCAATAATTTCCCATACCGTCCAATATAATTGAATGCTTTGTCAGTCAACAGACCAGATACAGCAAGCCGGGTGAGTTTTTTACAATTCTTGACAATGGCTCCAAAACCTTCGTCCATTGCCTCACCGGTGATGGGGTCGGGTCTATGAATTCCAATTATGCACAGACGGAATACTTCAAGATCGGGACAGTTATTTGACATGGCAATTACGGCTGCATTGGTCATTCGCTGGCAAAAATATAAGACAGACTGCAATTTCCTACAACCTACCGAAATGGCCAGGAGACCAACTTCAGTCACGGGGCCATCTGCATCCTCCGCTGCATCAGTTGGGAAAACCCGGATTTCTAGGAGGTCCTTGCACGTTGCAGCAACAGCCTGAAGCCCTTCATCAGTAACTGAATCAAGCACCTGCGGGAACATAAATATAATTTTAACAAATTGAAAATAATCTCAGATTGGCAGTTGACATGCCAGGAAAGAAGCCACATACCCAAAGTGATTTGAGTTTGACGCAACAATGTATAACCGACTTCAGTTGTTCTGCATTGATGTTTGCATAGCTAAAGTTTAAAGTAACCAGGTTAGCACAGACGGGATTCAGGGCAGTGAGATAATCAGGAACAATTTCCTTGAAACCGGATAAACAGACGAGTGATTTACAAGCAGCAAAGGCAGATGCATAATCTGGTTCTTGTTCACCATGGGCAACAATCTCCAAGGGGCTAAAGGAGCCTGTTCCAAGATGGGTCAGCTGCGGAGCTCGAACCATCAAGCTATAAAGCTGTCCTATGGTAATATATTCATTTAAGCCAAGTTTCCTCAATGAAGGTGATCTGATTACTAGGCGCTCCAATGCCTCAAAGTTAATGGGAGATGCAACACAGTCAAAAGTCAAAGACTCAAGACTCGTTGGGTAATCAGGAAAACATGAAATCCAATCCTCTTCATCGTCCGAAACATCACAATCAATAAGATCAAGAACCCTGATGTTCCTGGGAGGGACAAAATGAAATTTCGTCACTTTTCTCACACAAGAAAGAAGTTCTATAAGAGTCATAAAACAAACTTGACTTAAATTGAAACTAACAAAATTAGAGCAAAAATCATACATCTTCAGTAAACAACCGAAATACTGAATCTTTTTAACAAGACGATAATTTCTAAGAAAAAATGATCACGATCCCCATCAGATCTAAATTACGAACCCACTGACCTGCACTCACTGGCAACAAACGCAAGCCCACTAGTTCCAAAACCTTCACAACAAACCAAAACGATGTCTTTCAGGGTAGGGAAATAATGAGCCAAAAACGCGAGATCATCATCCGTAACGCACATGCGCTTCAAGTACACCCTCTCAAGCCCACGGTAAACATCGACCATCGAAACCAGCCAAGGAGCAAAATACGCACCCCAGTTCCGCGGCAACAAACTGAAGTCAGAGAATCTGGGCTTCCCTTTTATACTCATCGACTTAACCTGCCTGAAACGCTGAGTGACTCGTTGTGGTGAAACTGAGTAGCAGTTTCCGATGAATAGCTCGGATCTGGTAAGAGCCTCGGCACGGTACCAAGATTTGCAGACGAGGGACGCGGCGTTGCGATCATGCCTGGAGGTCAAGAAGCAGAGTACGTTTTCCAGTACGATTTCAAGAACTTGATCTGGGCTGGGCGTAACTTGAATAGATAGATCCGGTGTCATCTGCCCTTTATCTTCCAACATTTCACATAGATTACTGTGTTCCCAGCTTCCACTCATCACTCAGTGAGTAGGCGGCAGCGTCTGCTTCAACTCGGATCAATCAGCATGATTGAAGACAACCGCTCTCCCCATCCCTAACCCAAAGCAAATGGGTTCCATCATCAAAGTGCACATATACTTTACAAGTAAATAAATCATTTTATATAGTATTTTTATTTTTTATTTTTTATTTTTAAATTAAGGGGCCGGTTACTAATCACGCCATTCTCAGAATAACCATATAAACTATTGTTCTTCAACAGATTGATTTGGGTTCTCCAGCTTTTATATTTAAATCTTAAAAAAAATTGGTTTAAGATGGTCTTATAGGTCGATTTTGTGAGACCGTTTTTCGATCCGAGATAACTCATGCAAAAATATTATTTTTATGTTAGTAATATTATTAATCAAATCTCACGATCATAGACTCATGAGATCGTATAACAATATACTTACTCTAAATTTTATATGTAAATATTTTTGAAATGTTGGAAACATTACCTCGATAAAGCTTGATCTTATATAATTGTATGTTCCAATATTATTTTTAAATGCTAGTTACATTATGGTAGATAAACTATAATTTATTGAAACTTTTACATATGAATTTGATCAAATATCTTATTTTGCCATTGAAAACTAATATTAACTTTTGATTTTTTTTAATTAAATTAATAATATCAACAAAAATAATTCAGTCGATTATATCATTTATGTATTGATCATGTACTACTAGTTCTATGGTAAAGTCAATGCTATTCCATCCTCTAGGGCCAAAGACGGAGCTAGGGCAGGGAAGGGATGGGTGCCACCGCCTCTCAAGTTCCTCTCGTAGTAATCAGTAGGGGGTGGTGATGGGGTAAGGACCACCCTACCCTCTCAAATTTTTTGTGTCGGTTTTTTTTTTTTTGGCAAAATTTATTTATAAAAATAAATTTAAATTATTAATATTAAAATCCCAATAAATATTTATATTAATTTTAAAAAATGTGATTATTTATTATTGAATATATTTAAACTTTAATAAAAATTTATAATTAAGTTTGATTATATTTATGTTATTTTAATATAATAAGCATTTTATTTTATATAAAAAAAATTATGTATAAAAACTATGATCGACGTGATTAGTTTAAAACTTTGTGAATATTATGTTTTCATTAATTATTATTTGTAAATTCAAGTCAGTCTATCTCAACTGGGAAAATTATTCTACAATTTAAAAAATTGAGGTTTTAGAATGAAAAGTTGTGGAATAAACTTCGTAGAAGAAAAAATAATATATTTTAAGCTTTTAGATGTAAATATTAATGGATGATATGAATATCAAGAGTTATTATGTTTTTTATAATTATTTAAAAAAAAGAATGACAATTCTATATATAGAATGATATAATTTTAATTTTTTTATTAAATTATTAAAGGTGAATAAAATTTAGATATACTTAAAAAGACTTGAACAATATTTTTTGACAGACAAAAAATATACTATTCGTATTTTTAAATTTTTTTATGGAAAGATAAACAAATATAATTGTTAAAATCTCACCATTTTAAAAAATTTCTATCAAGTTTTTATCATTACATAAGATTCACTTTTAATTATGAGTAATATCTTATGCACATTCGTTTGATTCTTTTGCTATTTATTCATCTTCATCTTTTGTGCCGAAGATTGAAGATTTTCTCATTTGATTAGTAAAGCTCGTAATCAATTATTTTTTTCGTTACGAATAAAATTACAAGTTTCTTGTAAAAAAAAATTTATGAGTAATATGAAAATTTATTCTTGCTACAAAAATGATATTTTATAGATAGTATTAATTTTTAGAATTTGATATGGACGAATAATGAAAATTTCGGCATTCTAGTTTCTTCTACTGGTTGTATAATTTAACTTATAATAAATATTATTATCACCATTGTCTTGTGAGTAAATGTGAAAAATACTATATTTATATTTTAAATTTTCTAAATGATTAATTAGTTTTTTTTAAAAAATTAATCTCCACCAAAAAACTCCTTTTCCGTCCCTGTCTATTACCCACCAGATAATTCATCCAAGTCGTGCTCCAATATGGATCGAAGAAAGAAAACATGTATAACCCATTATTATACGTGTAAACTTCTTTGGCACAAACTTGGAATACACAAGAACCCTCTATTTTCCATCGCCACTCAACGAGCATAACAATTATCCCTCAGTAAATGATGAAGGGTCGTCTTCTTCTCCGCTTGAAATTTATCTTATATCTATCAATGGCCACAGTCACATCTGCATTTGCAGCTAAAGACAACCTGCATCCAGTCATTTTGATACCCGGCAGTGGCGGCAACCAGTTGGAAGCAAGATTGACCGCAGAGTACAAGCCTTCGGGCTTGTTTTGCAACAGATTCTTCCCTCTGAAGAAGGACTGCGATGGATGGTTCAGGATTTGGTTCGATCCCAGTGTTCTTTTGAAACCTTTCGCTGAGTGTTACAATAGAAGAATGATGGTATATTATGACCCGGATGCGGATGATTATCACAATGCTCCTGGTGTGGAGACTAGAGTCTCCGATTTTGGCTCCACGCAATCCCTTCTTTATCTCGATCCTCACCTCAAGTATGTTATTTTTGCGTAACTTAAGTATGTATACGTGTTACGACATTTCTCTATGCCAGAGTGGATTGCATGTTTACTACGTTTCTTGGGATTTCGTATCTGAGCTCAAACTAGAATTATATCGAATGGGCTCGAAGCTCTTTGCAAGCATGATTTCGACTCGAGTTCAGGTTTCCATGGACTTGGCTCTAGTTGTTAGGCAAATGATCCTTGAATGGTGGCTAGATCCATTATTATGGTTGTGGAAATCCATATGTTATCTGGTACCTATTGTGGAGGCTTTTTTGTTTTATTGTTTGAATTATTTAGATTTCAAATTCTTAGAGAGGAGGCTTTCAAATCCTCCATTTCCGTCTGTATAGCCTTTTTCAGTGTAGCTAATGCATAGAAATTCATCAAAACTGCAGAATACTTTGTGAACGGATGTCGCGACATTAATTGATGTAGAGGACTCAATGAGTTGTATTAATGCATTGTTGCAAAAATGATTAAGATTCTGTGTCTCTTGCTCCATTGTTGGCTATGGTAGTTGAATTCATTTTAAGGTTGTGGCATATAGTAGAGTGGATGAAGTCGAAAGGCACGTATTTTTGGGATGATTTTTTACAATGCTTTTGAATCAAGCTAATTGACTGCCACATGGGAAGGAGATCTCTCTTCCAACTTTCTCGTTGAAGTATTTGCTCGAATGCTTTGTTTTTCAGGCACGCTACATCATACATGGAGCCCCTCGTCAAATTTTTAGAACAAGCAGGCTATGCGAGTGGGAAAAATCTGTTTGGTGCACCTTACGATTTTCGTTATGCATTAGCTGCAGAAGGGCATCCCTCAAAAGTTGGTTCAAAGTTCCTGGAAGACCTTAAGGACCTCGTTGAATCGAGTAGCAATTCCAATGGAGGAAAGCCGGTAATTCTGGTATCACATAGCTTAGGAGGCCTCTTTGTTCTCCAATTTCTCAACTGGAACTCGGATTATTGGCGCCAAAGGTACATCAAACACTTCATTGCACTGTCGGCACCGTGGGGTGGCACGGTCGATGAAATGCTCACTTTTGCCTCTGGAAATACATTTGGAGTGCCTTTGGTTGATCCACTGGTAGTAAGGGAACAGCAGAGAACTTCTGCTACTAACTTGTGGCTCATGCCCTCTCCCAAGGTGTTTAACGATACTAAACCACTTGTAATCACGCCAAACTCTTCATACACCGTGCTTGATATCCCGCATTTTCTTCGAGATATTGGGTTTCCTGAAGGAGTCCAACCTTATAAAACACGGGTTTTGCCTTTGGTTGAGAACTTAACCGCCCCCTTGGTGCCGGTCACGTGCATCACCGGCAGCGAGGTGAGGACACCAGAGACGTTGCTTTATGGGGATCATGGCTTTGACAAGGACCCCGATATTCAGTATGGAGATGGCGATGGAACTGTTAATATGGTTAGCTTGTTGGCGTTGCAACGGGCGTGGACGAGCTCGAAAAACCAGATCCTAAAGGTGATCAAGCTTCCTGGGGTTACTCACAAATCCATACTCAATGGCGAGGCTTCACTTGATGTGATAATTGGAGAAATTTCTTCCATCAATTCTCATATCTCTGGTTCAATTGTTTCAAGTACTGTTTCATAGTAAAAATTGTTCATCAGTTCCATTTTCGGATCAGAGGGGGAAAATAAAACATTGGCTTAAGCATTTACTCGCAATCTGCGATTTAGGAGACAATTCATTGTAAAACTTCCTCCCGTATACATTCGGATACGGCGAAAATTGATTATTTACTTATTTTCATGGTACATGTCTTTTTAATAATAATAATATTATTATTAATAATATAAAGTTTTGTTAATCGCTTTTCATATTATTTTCTTAATTAATTTATCTATATTACACGATTTAATGCTAGTTGGAAACTTACCTTTCTTATAAATAAAATAATTTATTTATTTATTATCCATGTAATCCCACAACATGATTTATTGTCGTATTTTTATATTCATAAATACAAATAAATTAATTAATGACAAGATTGTACTTTTTTATTGTAAACACAATAATATATAGCAGAGAACTATAGAAAATATATTATTTATGAAGCCCAATGGTTTCATTCGTCAGATTAACTGGCTCTCTCTCTGGGTTCGATTCCCCTTCCCAACGTGTGTTGTAAAAAAAAAAAAGAAAATATATTATTTATAAAATTTAATTTTTTGAGTGTATTGTAAAAAAATGGATGTTTTTTTAACAATAAAGTTTTTTTTAATAAATTAATTGTTATAAGTTAATCTAAAATAAAATTGAAAACAAGTAGTTTCGAAATCCAATATTATATGATGAAAGACAAAAATTTGTGTGAGACGGTCTCACGTGTTGTATTTTGTGATACGGATCTTTTATTTGGGTTATCCATGAAAAAGTATTACTTTTTATGCTAAGGCATAGTTTGGTACATAGGATACGGGAGGGATTGATAAATAATCCTCCTTATTCCAAAGTTTATTACCTTTTTAAAAAGCCCATGATACCCGCGATAAATAATTTTATTCAAGGATAAAATATCCCTTATCTTAGGTGTGATAATTTTAATTTAATGATAAAATACACTACAAATGACTTAATTGCCCTAAATTTAATTTAATGATAAAATACAATGTAAATTAAATTTTTATAAATTTGTAATCTTGTTATTTAATTCTTTTACGAAAATAAATATTTATTAAATTCTAATTTATTTTGTTTAATGATTTAAATTAATTTTAATAAATGTAAATTATAATTATAAGTATTTAATTATCTATCCAATTATTTTAAGAATATATATTTAATTATCACTTGAGGCATTTTGGTCATTACAATAAAATTTGCAAAATTAATCCATCATTTTAAAATCATACCAAACACCATGTTATTTATCCCAACATATTATTAATCCATATCTCATTTTTTAATCGCTCTAATTACTAATCATTTACTTATCCCATCACACATAACAAACTATGCCTAAGAGTATTACTTTTTATTGTGAATATCGGTTGGATTGACCCGTCTCACAGATAAAGATTCGTGAGACCGTCTCACGAGAGACCTTCGCACGATGAAAAACAGACACATGAGACTGAAATTTCACATTTCAAAATTGTGTCCAAATAAGGTAGCTAATTAGTTTTTTTTTTAAAGAAGCTAGCTAATTAATAAATTCTAAAAAGGAAGAAAAGTTATTTTATGATTAATTTAGTTATTAACATTTTTTTGTAAGTTAAATAATTATAAAGAAATCTTAAATATTATTATTGTGTAGTTTAACAATCATACGTATTACATAAAAATAAAAATTATTAAGTTTGTTTAAAATAAATAAATTCAAATATTTTTTTAATTATGGAAAAGCATCACTATTATTTTATTTATTTATAAATATAAAAAAAACAACTGTAAGAGGGAGGAGCAGCCAAACCCGCATAGTTGCGTGCACCTGAATACTGTGATAATAATTAATGAGACATAGAAACAATTATAATAAGAATGATCTGAAAGCATTGCCGTATGAGCGACTATCAACTTCTAGCTCCCCATTAAAAAACCTACCACTCACTGATTAGTGATTATTTCACCCGCTCGACTTTTGTCGCTGTTTCCCGTCAAGGAATGGTGATTGTGCTGCCGGCCAAGAGGAGGTGGCGGACTCTGTTGGTGCTGCGGCGGTTGCTAATGTGCGCCATAGGCATTATTGCCCTGATGGCACTCCTCTCATCACACGTCGCAAGATTGCCTGCTCACACTTCGCACAAGCTCCCCAAGGTTAATCCCTCAATTATCTTTTAAGTACTCTCTTAGGCTTACTTGATTGTACCTTTTGCTTTTGCTTTTGCTTTTGTTTTGACTGGTATTTATGTCGGTAATGCAAGTGCTTGGTTTTATTTGTCTTCATTTTGACTTTTTTTGGATCATGTCTTTCTGGATTTTGCCTTGTATTTATTTGGAGGTGCATTCGTTGGTTTTCTCAGAATCGCTGAGCATTTAAGGTTTTGATAGGGAATTTAATTTACAGGGCTAAATGAGGATCAGTAAAAAAGATTTTGTCTTTGATGTTTTCTTTTCTTTTTTTTTTCTTTTCTTTTTTCAAAAAAGATAAAATTAGAATGGCGATTTGTTGTCGGTTTTTTGGCTATTGATCTAGGGTAATTTTTGATTTTTGTAGCAGCATGAAAACGGGTTCCAAAACTTGAGGGAGGGAAGCTGGACGCAGGAGCTTGCCCCACCGCAGTTGAAAAATTCCATCATTCCCCGTGAGGTTTGTCTTTTTCTTGAATGTCGTTTATCATTCTTTTATCTGTCCTTTTCGTTGTCTCGCGAAAAAGTACAAAGATAGATGTTTCCTCAACCGTATCTCATTGTTGTGCGTGTAATACATGTGAGTGCCATTTGTAATTCAGTATCATGGTGTGCAGGTGGGCATTCGTTCATGAAAACTGGTATTTCATCTATCTGTCGTGTTTTCACTCATTTAGATTTGACAGAGGGAAGCTGCTAGTGGAATCTTGGTTTCGGAAAAGTTGTGGAAGCAGCCACCTAACAGAGACTATGTACCTTGTACTGAACGTAGTACATCCTACACAAGTAATGTGCTTCACAAACAATCAATTTTCCATTCAGTTTTCTACTGGTTACTTATGTTCTGTATGATCACTTAATCTTCAGGTCCCCTAGAATCTCGAGGTTACCTCTTGGTGCATGCAAATGGCGGCCTTAATCAAATGAGAGCAGGGGTTTGTACCTCTTGTACACTCTTTCTCTCTTTACTGTTTAATCAAATGACGTTTACTGTTCTTTTCTATTTCTTACCAACTTTTTTCCTTATTCCTGAAGTTTATTCTTTATTATGTCTCCATTAAATATTTGCAAAAAAAATTAAAAAGAACGATGCTTACCCCATTCTTACATGCCAATCTTGATTCTTTTGAAGTAAAGAAATTACACTGGGAAAATGTAGAATGGTGTTGCGTCTTTTATTTTTCACGCTTGATATTTAATTTGCTATGCAACTCATTAAAAGTTGAAAGGAAGCACAAAAGCACTTGGGTCATTTATGAGAATTTTGAGTATTGGGTCATATACATTACTTCAATTCGTGAGCGACCTGTGTGCCAGTATGGAATTTGATTCATCCTTGCAGATATGTGATATGGTCGCTGTTGCGCGTCTGATAAATGCTACTCTCGTGATTCCTGAATTAGATAAGCGATCACTTTGGCAAGATTCTAGGTACCGACCAACTTTTGCACTTCAGTCCTATGTGTACTTGTCTGAAGAAGCTCTTTTTGGGTGATTCTGCTTGATTAAAATTGCAGCAGCTTCTCTGATGTCTTCGATGAAGAACGATTCATCAACTCTTTGGGTGATGATGTCAAAATTGTTAGAAAGCTCCCCAAGGAATTGGCAAGTGCATCTATGGTAGTTAAGCATTTCAGAAGCTGGTCTGGTATAGATTATTATGTGAACGAGATATCAAGCCTGTGGGAAGAACATCAGGTATATTCTTGGAACAAAATTTACTAGTTTCCATGATGAATACTGAAGTTATCGTGGAAAATTTTCAAGGTTATTAGAGCCGCTAAGTCTGATTCTCGATTGGCAAACAATAACCTCCCTCCAGACATTCAGAAGTTGAGATGTCGTGCTTGTTATCAATCCCTTCGTTTTGCACCTCCCATTGAAACCATGGGAAAGGTAATAAAAAAACCATCGCTGATCTAAGTCCAAATTATGAAGTATAACCTTTTTTACTGTCCCCTATTGTAGTTTGTCATAGTAGTTTTTTTGTCTGTAGTTGCTGGTGGATCGTATGAGGTCCTATGGTCACTATATAGCATTACACCTACGGTTTGAAAAGGACATGCTTGCCTTCAGTGGCTGCACCCATGGGTTGTCCCCCGAAGAAGTTGAGGAACTCAAGACAATCAGGTAGATAATCGGTACCTTGTAGAGATGACATATTGTCGATATGCCAATTTTTGTCACCTATATATTCTCTTTTCTGTATCCTTTGTAGAGAAAATACCACATGGTGGAAAGTAAAAGATATTGATCCTGTAGAACAAAGGGCCAAAGGCTATTGTCCATTAACTCCTAAAGAAGTTGGCATTTTCCTTACTTCTCTTGGATACCCATTGAACACTCCCATCTATGTTGCGGCTGGAGAAATATATGGGGGTGATTCACATATGGCTTCTCTGCAGACTCGCTATCCCATATTAATGAACAAGGTTTGAGTCTTACAAGTTGGAGATATTTGTTTATCTGTTATTATTGTCGTCCATGAGCTCTGCCAACAAAGGCCTTGTGGGATATCTTTCTTCCATTTTTGAAAGAAAAACTATTGTTGTTATTGGAAGTCAAAATAAAATGTGGGAACTATAGCGAGCTTGAACCTTAACAGGTGTCGCTTGTCAATGCACAACCTTTTTCTTCGCTCAAGAACAGGGGCTGCATCATTAAATGTCCATAATTCTCTTATTAGGATTAATATTTTACTTTTGAGTTGGAGTTTTTAGTAACTAGCATCAGTTGTGAACGCTATCACTACTTTAGAATAGTATTTTTCCTTTTAATAGTAGTCTTTACAGTCTAGGCAACTTTGGGACTTTGTCATGGGTATATTTTCTTAATTGCAAACCGGAAAGTTGATTTATTATAATTTCTATCTGGCTATTTATATCCAGAAGCTGGATTCGAGAGGTATTATTATATGCTAGCTCATCAAGAAATTTAGTTCACTAGACTATTAATGCTGAATCACTATTTCATGTGGTTTATATCAAAACAAAGTGCTAGAAATGATGTAGAGATAGAATAAGTATTTGCTGAAATATTCAAAGGCAGATGTATGGTTTGTGCCATCAAAGCTTATTCTATTCCAATTGTCTGTGTAGAACTTCAAGTTAAGCAAAAACATTTCAGACCCTTCCTAATTTAGTGGTTATCTTTTGACATTGAGTTTTGGTCCCACTTTTTTTTTAAAAAAAGTTTTTATTCCTAAGTGGCGCTGTCTTATAAAAAGCCTCCCTGCGGCCTGAGAGTGCCACCACACCAAGTATACCCAAGCCATCCAACACCAAAACGATTATGCACCTGTCTCAAGGAAGAAATGTTATTTTATGGTTTTGGATGTTCATTCCTTCAGCACAGTTTTATGTTCTGTGTTGATTTCCCAGGAGAAGCTAGCGACAGCTGAGGAACTTGAACCGTTTATCCATCATGCAACACAAATGGCGGCACTGGACTATATTGTGTCTGTTGAAAGTGATATTTTCATTCCAACATACTCTGGTAACATGGCAAGGGCAGTTGAGGGTCATCGTCGTTTTTTGGGACATAGGAAAACCATTTCGCCCGACAGGTAAAGTTTTTTTCTGAAGGTGTTACATATTTCTAACCAATTAGTTTACTTCAAATTTTTGAATTGCATATTTTCTCCTGTTTCATTATTCATTAGGAAAGCCCTAGTACGCTTTTTTGACAAAATTGAGGGAGGGACAATGAAAGAAAGCAAAAATCTCTCAAATCAAATTATTGAAATTCACAAAAGAAGGTAAGCCAACATTCAAATCTCCTTTTCAAAGAATTTCAATTTATCTGTTCTTGTATAAACAAATAATATTTTTAATTTGTGTCCAAGTGATTATGGTCCGGATAAAGGATTGAATAATTTGTGGCTAAGTTTGTTAAATATTTTGGGAGGTTCGTTTTTTTTAATGTGTATTGGCTACTATGGTTTTGCATGATTAACAGTTTCATTTGAACTAGCTCATATCAAGATCCTATTTGTGATCTTCTGACCAATTGATCGTCCTCATTTAGCTTTACTTTTGTGAGTTTAGTGTGACAATGTATTTGTTCATATTTCATAATCCTTGTTCAAGACATTTAATCTTGAACTATCGAATTTTCCAGAGGATCTCTTGTGGAATTTGCTTCAAGTAACTCATGCATCTCTGTTTATTCTTTATGCCACTCATGGCGAATCCACAATCAATTTCATTTGATTGATTCTAGCAAGTTGCTTTTTCCTCTTATTTTTTCTTTGCTTATTTTCATCATGGAAGCGTAGCAGTCCGTGAAGTGATTGATCTGATCAAATCTCGTTTCCAACAGGTAAAATGATAGTAACTTTGTCATCTGCACATCCTGTTAGCAAGTTGTTTCATGTCTCTGAGCCTTATGTTCAAATATTCTTTCATTTGTTTGTTCTTTTCTTTCTTGATCTCCCTCAGCTTTCCGTTACTCGTTTCTCATGCAGAAGGGCATCACCTTACTTGCCGGATGAAACATTTGCAGTTTAATTTGTATATGAAAATCTGATGCACCCACCACCGAAATTTTTGTTGCTCGATATTTTGATGAAGTTGAAACTTGATTTTGAGTCATCCATTTCTTGATTGTCAGGCAAGGATCCCCAAGAAAGAGAAAAGGGCCCATCCCCGGGACAAAAGGCACTGACAGGTTTCGTTCAGAAGAGGCGTTTTATGTGAATCCTTTACCAGATTGTTTATGTCACAAGGAATTGCCACACAATAACAATTCTCAACATATCAAGTAGATGGTTGTGTTAGCAGAAAACACTTCTCTGTTTGGCGAACGATCCGATCCCCAAGAAGTTCTCATGCTTGCCATTTTTGTATTCAAGCTTGATGAATTGGGGCCGTGTACAAAACCCTTTTAGGTGCGCGTAATTCGTACAGCGTTAGTAGATTTTTGTTGGAGTAGCGGTTAATTGCAGATGTTGATGAAACCAAAGGAAACTCAAGACATGGAGTGAAAGAGAGAGGTAGATGATATGCATTTGAAGAATATGGTGATGAAGTTCATTTTTTAGGGAGTTTTCTCATTAAGATCAACATGTTTCCTTTGTAGCTATTGATTCATCTTGAAAAAATAAATGGGAAATCCATATTTCATTTCCGTTTTATCGCCTCTCTGGTATATTAAGTAATAAAAATTATGTTTAAATTTATGACAAGTTTCGTATAACGTGTGCTCTATTATCTGCATTTCCCTAATAAATAAGATTAAATGTGTGGAGCGATTTCATGAAAAAGAGAGCATCTTTTGACAACTAAAAATGTAATTTGACCTAAAGAAATGAAAACTCCCAATTAACCTATACACGATTAGGCTTCACAACCAACTCTCACAGGGTGTCTTTTACGAGTTTTACCAATCGGAAATTTATAAAATGGAACTAAAATGAATTGTTAATGGCTGTTTTTATCATGTAACCCGTGGCTGGACAAAATTGGGTTGGATCTACTTTAAATCTGGTTTTCAATATTTAGCCCACCACCATTTAAAGCATGACTCATTTATTTAATTAAAAATCGACATTGAGAAATAGTTAAACATTATATTTACTAATATATAACCCAATGGACGAAAATTGTATTTAGTTTTATTTTTGGAGAAAATTAAGAGGTTGTTTAGGTAAAAAAAAAAAAAAAAAAAAAAAACAACAACAATGAAATTGGGTGACGAAAACAGTGGGTGAAGTCGTAGATTGGTAAACCAGAAAGTGACACAAGCAAAGAGAGGTATCGTGGGAGTGAGAGCACTTTCAGTGTCTTTCCAGGAAAATATGCTAACAAAATTCTCAACGTTTTTGGGGATGTTCCCAATATTTTATATGTTCTAGTACACCAACGTACTTATTGCGTTTTTTACAATTTTTTTTATAATTAATTTGATTTATATTCAAACATAAATAATACCGTAATGATAAAAAGTAATTAAGAGTCATACTGTAATTTAAAATAATTATATTTAAATAATATCATATCATAATGATAATAAGAACTGGGGGACTAAAGTGTAATTTCAAATTATAAAATAAAAAGGGGCTAAATTGCAATTTTAAAATGATGAATTAAAAAAAAAACCAAATAAAAAGTCAAAATAGACTATAACACCAAAACTTTGTCTCTATTAATATGCTTAAACTCAATAATAGTGATATAGTTTTGATATGTTGTTTATCTATCATATCCATCTTCGTGTCCACCATTGAAGTGACACTCATCTATTAAATGTATAATTTGGATATGTTTCATCATATCCAATATCACCTCATTAATGGACACCGAAATATAGACAAATAAGTAAACAACATACTATTAAAAGTTAAAACTGAACAGCATATATAATCCTCCAATAAAATTATGGCTCAAGTGAAAATATTTTTATAGAAAAAAAATTTCGTCTCAAAATATCAATAATATTGTTCGTTTCAAAGTGTCTCCTTTTGATGAATCCAAAAAATATTATTAATTCGGCAATAAAACTACTCATATCTATAATGTATAATCATTCCTTTTTTTTTAAAAAAAATTATTAAAAATTGTAGTTTAGCTTCTCATTAGTTTTTACAATTATGATATTATCTCATTTAAATATAATTATTTCAAATTGTAGTATGACATTTCATTATTTTTTATAATTATAATATTATCTATATTTTAATATAAATAAAATTAATTATAAAAAAGAATGTACAAGTACGCAACAATTACGTCATTACAATGGAATATAAATAAGTGTAGGTGCTGTAAATGAGGGAATTGGATAATTCTGACAATTATGGGTAGGCAAGGTTTTTTCGACTCTATTAAATATCAATCTCCTCCATAATATGGCATTTTAGATTTTTTAGCTGTAGAGATTAGCTATGGGAGACTATTCACAATTAAATGAGAAGATACTTTAATTAAGTTACAATGCGGTAAACTTAATTATATGTATCATTCTAAATTTCAGAGGGAAAAAAGAGATGGTCTTAATTTTTATTTACGTTCGAAATTTTTTTATCAGATGGCCATGGATACACGATAACAAGAATTTATTGGCAGGTGAACAAATGGTTTGATATTCCAAAACGTGGGATATGTCTCGAAAAATCCTTGTTCCGATATCAATATAACGATGAAATTTAATGATTTTTTCAAATGATAAACTTTTATGGATTTGATCGATTTTTATTAACTTTTATGGGTTCTCACATATTTATAAACAGATTTATGTGGATTTATGTAGACTTTTTTGCAAGATTTTTATAGACTTTTGTGATTTTTTTTTATAGAATTTTATAAATTTTGTACTTAATTATAACATATTATTTTTTATTAATTTCTTTGAACCAATAATTAATTGACATATATAATATATTCAGTTTGAAATAGTTTTTCAATATTTATATTAATACGTGGGTTTGTATGCATGTTTGTAAATTTTTTAAAATACATCAATTGATTAATCTGTAATTTTGTTTTTGAATTGATAATACATGTGAAAAGAATATTATTTAGCATTGTGTGGATATAATTTTGTATAAAAATATCATAGTTTGTATATTAATTGAAAATACTAAAAAGAATTTAAAAAATCATGGTTGTTGCGAGACTATTCAATTATTAAAAATTAAGCGACATTTTTTGGATCATCTTTTATTATTATTGAATATTACATTAATTTGTATAAATCATAAATTAAAAAACACAAAATCAATTCTAGAATTCAAAATTTCCTATGATATTAAAATAAAAAATTATTAAATGAACAATCAACTAAAAAATGAAAATTTTGAAAAGGAAAGATGAAAAAATATATAGAGATATACACTTCGAAAATTTGAGAGAATGATACAGATAGATGAGAGGAGAAAAGATAAGAATAGATGTGATGTGACGCGACATAGAGAGAAATAAATAGCTCGTGTATGAGTTAGAAGTTTTAAAAATCTATCCAAATCTTTGGATGGAACCAAATACAATTTTTGACAATTTATAGTTGTACCTTAAGCTTTAATGTTTATATGTTAATGAATTCCATGAAGTTATTAAAAGTCTATTGAAAATTTGAATACATATAGATTTTTATAGAGTTTTTAAAAGTCAATGTTGAATACCACTTGACTTTTTAAAACTATATGAAAGTCTATTTTGAATATCACTAGAAATTATATGAAAGTTTATTTTGAATATCACTAGACTTTTATGGATTATGTAAAAGTTTTAATTGAATATATCTAAACTTTTAAAATCTACAAAAGTCATTAAAAATCAATAAATATACTACATTGAATACACCCCAAAAACTGCAACAAACTCACATGATAACTGAGGAAGTATTTGGCAGAANTATTGCAGAATCGAGGCGATGCCACGTGTAAAATGATCAAATAGTAACTTGACAACCCATGTGTGTTACACTGATTACCATTTTGGCAAGAGCAAAACCCGTAGCCCTCAAGTGGCTAGCTGCTGATTATTAACACCCATTTTACTACGTGTCCAAATTTTCTTTCTTCTGCCCTAACAAACTATACATATAATACAAAATTCACTCATTCTTTTGTTTTTTGTTTTTCAAAGCCAGCCATGGATGACTCTCTTTCTTTCTCTCGTCATCTTCTGCAAATGGCCTGACAATGCCAAAATATGTTGTTTTAAAGCTTCTGCGTTATCACTTCTTTCTTTCTTCGATTCTTTTCAATTTTATTGCCTCCTCGATTTTGTATATTTTTTAAGAAATATACATAGTATATGTAGAAAGAACCCTTAAATTTACCAGAAATTGAGAATATAATATGGGGAGAGTGAAGCTTCAGATCAAGAAAATTGAGAACACAACGAATAGGCAAGTCACTTTCTCGAAGAGAAGAAATGGGCTCATAAAGAAAGCTTACGAGCTTTCTGTTCTTTGTGATGTTGATGTGGCTCTCATCATGTTTTCTCCTTCCGGAAGAGTTAGCATTTTCTCTGGAAATCGAAGGTGCTGCTGAATATTAATAAATCGTATATTAATCTTTTGTTTTCTTTTAGTTAAACTTTTCAGGCTAATTTTTTTAGAGACTCTTCATATTATTTATATGTTTGGGATGAATAGTTTTTTAAGGTTTTTTGTTTTTATTATCTTATATTTTTTTAGTATTTTTAAAGGTTAAAGAGTAAGACGAAAAGTTGATTCTTGAACAAATATTTATGGATTTTGTCACTTTTATTTGTTGTAGCTAGAGTTTCCAATATTTAAAAGAAAATCAAGGGTTTTATTAAATTTTTTTACTATATGTATTTTTTTTTTGTCATTTTGCAGCATCGAAGAGATCATATCACGATATGTGAATCTCCCCGAGCATGAGCGAGGAAGGTAACTAAGGAAATGAATTGCATGCGAATTGAATTTAGTTTTCGTACACCAATTTGAATTTTTTTTTCAATTGATGTTGACACTTATTCTCTTATTCGATTTGGTCGCATGTTTAATTGTCTTCATGCAACGACGCGACAGGCTACAGAACCAAGAGGTACCTATTTCCAACTTTCAGACAAACAGTACTTGACTCACGACTGCATAATATCGAAACAATAAGTTTTAACGTTTTTATCGTGAAATTTAATTACAGTTTTAAAACTATATGTACAATATGTCGAGCATGGAAGTTTATTAGAACTAAGGAAAATATATATTTGCAGCAACTTCAAAGGGCTCTTGGCAAGTTGAAATCTGATGCAGATCGAAATTTTCAAGCAGCCAGCAGGTAGCCAAAATTTCTTTTGTTTTTTTTGGTAATTTAAGTTTGATTCTTTGAATTTATTTTAAGTATTTGCTTAATTTTCTTTTATGCAGCAGCCCTGCTAGCGTGATCGATTCTCAAGTTGAGGTATACTCATTGTTTTTATGAAGGAATTTGAAGTTATTTGCAGATATATTACATATATGTTGGCCTTTTGTGCTGATCTTGATGACTTCGGGTTACATCACTTTAGCCGAACATTCCTTACTGGTAAACTTAAAGTTATGCATGGTTGGAACTTATGTGAACAACAATCTTATTCCATGCATATTTATATATTATTATATTTATTACAATAATCGTGACTTGATCGTGATCTGCTTTACCATTCGGAGTTCCAGAAAACCTAAAGAAGCTAGTCAACTGGGTGGCCACCAAGCTTTACTAAAGAATTGTCTATATAAGTTTCTTGGCTCCGATTTCATCATTAACTGCTCATGTCGTGTTTCTCGATTTTGCAAATGATCAGAGAGTTGAGCTGATGCAGGAGATGCAGCAAGAAATTCTGAAATGTAGGTGCCAACTCGAGGATATGGAGAAAAGATTAAGGTGCATATATATCATATGCCATGTACTTCTTGCGTTAGCTGTTAGATTGCAAAAACATGTAAATGCATGTTTCACGCGCAGGATTTACGAAGGTGATACTTCTGATATCACCACAGTGTGTGAGGCGGAGTATAGAGAACAAATTCTTGAAGAAAATTTGAAGCATGTCCGAGTCAGGAAGGCAAGTTTTCATGATCATCTCCGTAGTTTTCGAACATGAGTACAGCTAATGAATAATACTTTTATGTACAGCAAGTTCTGAAGGACCAGTATATCCCTCCTGGTGCACAAACAACGTCGCAGGTCTCTTTTGTTAACTAGAAGAAAAACTGACTCAGAATACGAATGACATGAACCAACTGATTCTGTATACTTTTTCCATTGCCCCTCAGGTGAATTTCCCCCCTGAAACATTGAGCGTAAACGCTTTGGCGGCAAGAAATCCGAATGTCGGATTGGATTGGCTTACACAAAGAGATCCACAAGTTCAAATCCTCAACTTTTTGGATTCGAATGGCCTGCTTCCCACGAGGCTTCCCATAAGGTTCTATCTGTTGTCTATGTACATTATAAATAATAATCCGACCGAATGGATCGGAGTTATGAATTTGGACTATCTTATATCACAAAGTAGTGAGCCATATAAGTTGAAGAGCTCCATTGGATAATCCAATTAAAGTAATCTACTAAAGTTTAAATTATGTATTAAAAAGAGTATCATTATTTAGTCATGGATTTAAATGCATAGATATTATTAGGTGATTTTCAATTTGTTGAGAGATCAAATTAAAAATAAAGGATACTTAATTCATTATAAGTAGGTTTTTGGTCTCCAAGCACACACTATACGTAGAAAAATGTATCTCTTCTATAGAGAAACATAAGTGTTCCATCGTTTCGATGTCACTTCGGATTTTTCAAGATGATAGATTCAGCTTCTGTAATATTGTTTTTTAGTTATTGATTCTCGATAATCTTCCATATAAATCCTTTTATTTATTTATTCTAAAGCTGGTATGAGAGCCTGGACTTATGGATTTATGTTGAATTATTGAGAATATTCGAATTAATATGTTGTAGTATTAGATTTTTTTATTCAGATCTTGTTTTGAGTTTACTGAATTTTTATATCTAAATAAATTCATGTTTTTTGAATCCCGTATTTTCGAATTTCTATCAAGATTGGAACAAATTCAATGATCGGGGATCCGCTCACTAAGGTTTGACACCCAAAGTTTTTCGTGAGCATGTTACTTGCATGAGTGTGGTGTTTCCTTATGATGTTCTGCTTCAGTGGGAGTTTGTAAATTGAAATGTTTATATGTTAAAAATATATATTCATTATTTGGTTCAAAACTTCGGTTAAGTAAAATATTCAGTTTATTACACTATCTTACTATGGTTATGGTTGATCTTGCTCAGGATTAAGAAAGATAGACATGCATGTTAGATCATATTACGTACATGTAATTTTCATGATATGTTTCCGTGCATGATAGATTTATGTTGTTTGGTTATATTGGTATATGTGATTATTGATGGGTTGATTCACACTTAAAGTGATGAAAACCTCTTTAATCTTGTACTCGTATATATTAGTGGACAAGCTTGTTCAATGATACTTCTATATGTGACATTACAAATTTGAGCTCATAAGGAAATGCACATTTTTCGGTGACATAAGCAGTCCAAGTGAGAGATTGTTAGGAGAAATTTTGAACTTGCATATTCAAATTAAATGTGCAGATCTATCATTGGATAACCCAATTAAAGTTATCTGCTAAAGTTTAATATACTACTGCATGTTTTATATTTGTGGTCTGCTGACTAGAATTGGAACTGGCAGGATACATTTAATTTGACTCAACTTTGGTTTTGTTTGTAGCGATCAGTCTCAACACATGGATAACATACCGCTATCATCCTTAACTCTAGTTCACGCCCCAAGCGTGCACGTCCATAATCATTTGAACCCTAGTAGGAGAATCAGCGAAGATGATACACAACAACCTGAATTCGAGCTCGATGTCAATCTTTCGCCATGGACCGAGTTATATCCTACAGGTCTGTCCTTAATACCCTTACTTTATTTCCAAGTTACTAAGATTACATTGCTTCTAACATGCATAGGTAACTAACTTGGGAGGCTTTCATTTCTGGGTGTTTTTGTGATTTTACGCAGGAAATGATCCTTTTCCAACGCCGCAACCCAGAGAGCAAGCTATTCTTGAATTGTTTCTGTCTCAGCTTACGCCGGTGAATCAGGATCCTGTTTGATATTTCTGCATTTATGTGTGTTATGCTAAGCTTTATTTCGTTCGATGATAACATCTTTGGAGCATTATATTCTTATACTGTTTTTCTCGTTAGTATACTAAAATTAGCGTTACGATATTCGTCTTTAGTCTAATGTAGCTAGTTGGACCTGTAAATGGGAATGGAATTTAGTAGATTCCAGTCGAATTAAACACAAAAATATTGCTTGTAACTTANCTACAGGTTTTGTTTTTTTTCCCTCTCTTCGAGCATAATAAATCTATACTATATATATTATTAAGTTTGACATTTAAAATAACTAATTTTTGGTGTCATGATATGTTTTCATAATTATATATATTAGAAAATATTAAGATTTTAATTTAAGTCATATGTAGTTCAGTGGATAAAGTTTTTGTTTTTTATATATTAAGTTGTAGGTTCAATTCCTACTTGGATCTTTTTTTTATTTATTTTTTAATCATATATCAAAATTACATTATAGTCTTTCACTATTTTTTATAATTATATTTTGATCTTCATTTAAATTTAAACTAAAAAAAATATTGTATAAGTACGCAATGCGTGTGTCGATGTACTAATGTTTTTAATGTTTCAATTTTGTCTCGCATTATTTTAGATAAAGGATTATTTACTTTTTAAGTAAATACCCATTCTCATTATTTAATTTATTTGGTTCGATATCAAAAGTGTGTCATCAGAAAATGTTACTTTGAATTTGTTATTCAAAGTTAAAGCAATAGCGGTAGGTGCCCTTGGGCCACTTTCGTGGACCCTTAGCTACTCCAAAGTTCAACCATCACCTACTTTCGGTACCCATACCTCTCATTATATGGTAGTTTGATATATTCCATTATTTCCACTCACACTTGGAATTTTCGAGCCTTGGTAGGTGGATTCTTTGTCACGACTTGATTTAGGCTCAGTTAATTCTACTAACAGTAGCTTTTGAAAACATGAAACCATTTTTTGAATGAATTATATGAATCAAATTAATCTATGAAATAAATACTTGAGTTTAACCGTATGATTTAGATCCTTATCATCCACGGAAAATAAATATGAAAAATAAGCCTGTAAAACAAGATTTTATGAGACTGTAATAAATAATGCATAAGTAGCAGCCCTTAATTATCATGACTAAATGGTAATTAGTATTGACCTTAATAATTCTAATTTGTCCCTATCATCATGGATCACCCACTCCATCTAATTATGGTGTTGGTTAATGCTTTTGTCTTTTAAAATGCTTTCTTGCCATCCCAACAACTTCATAGCTAAGATGAATTTAAAACATTTTAATTAACAATATGGACTATTTCAAGCGCAGTTTTATCAGTGAAAATGTAAGAGCTAAGCTTAAATTTTTTAACTAATCATGTGACGATTATACTAGAACAGTTTGTTTCATTAATTCAATTAGTTATTCCTTTTCTTTTTCATGATTTACGGATACATAAACTAACAAAAACTATCTACGTCATTAATGGAGATCATATGTAGCTGAGGGTTGGCTCATTTTGAAAGCAATTATACATATATTATTATATCCCTTACTTTGGTCTTCGGAAGAATAAGTTTATCGTAGAATTAATGTGTCCAAAAGGGATATTTCAACAGCCAAACGGCATTGATTTCGCGTTCTGTTTGATTTACATACAAGATTTGAGTATAACTCAAGTTACTTAATTCTCTTTTCTAGAAAGAATTAAAGTTATCTGAAGTCCATATTGTGTGTTTTAATCAAATTTATTTCTTCATTTTAATTATATGACGATTCGAATGGTTTTATTTTCTGGCACGAATAAATTTCGTTATTTTCAAAATATAAACTTTTATATATACAAAGTATTTTTCCTAAAAAGTGCTAGCAAAAGATTCAAGTTACTTACAATTAGTGAATGGAGATGTATACTGAGAGAGACAGTTTTAAAATTCGACTGGGTTTTTTAAGCTAATCCATTTAAATTACTGTTTTGGTAACAAACATTACAATAATTATACGTTTGCATTTAATTGTTTGGAAATATTTTTTTTAGATCAGATATTGAAAAAACATTTTTTCAATTTTCTAAAAATTAGCTTTCTAAGCTTAAAAAACTAATTTTTCAAACATTTAATATACAAAACATTAATTTAAAATTATATTTATTTTAAAGTTTTTTGAAATACAAAACATTAATTTAAAATTATATTTATTTTAAAGTTTTTTGAANTATGTATATGTATATGTCGTAAACTTAATATAATGAGAGCTGATGAATTTCGAGATACCGATGGGTTACCTTTTGTAACTCCAACACATCCACGCAACAACTCCAATATTTTCATTTCCAGTCCACTATATAAAGCTTGCGCATGTAAGTAATCTATCATCTTTGAGCCAATCTCTCTGTACAAAATCAAATAAGTAGAAATCATACAAATCACAAAGCCATCTCAGAATAATGGCCAAAATCAAGAATGGGATGCCAAGTTTAATTGTTTTGGTGATTATTTGTTGTTCAAATCTTGGAGTTCGAGCTGCAACTTATACAGTGGGGGATTCTTCCGGATGGGGTTTGGGTGGTAGCTATGGAAGCTGGGCTAGCGACAAGACCTTCGCTGTGGGTGACACCCTTGGTAAGTAGTTGCATGCCAGTGCCACCACTTTTAATTAACTAAATACAGGAAGAAATCTTCTGCAACATTTTATTTAACTTCCACGTTTAGTTGGATTTGGATTTCCGACGATGTGTATCAGTTTGTAATTAGAGGATATATAAAAAGTACAATTTAAGCAATAAATTGTTTGATGAATAGGAGAATATTATATAACGATTTCGCCTGATCCTCCTATATATTCAATGTTGGCCTGGCAGTATTCAGCTACGCCTCCGGCCACACTGTGGATGAAGTGAGCGCAAACGACTACAAGGCTTGCTCCTCCAGCAACTCCATAAGCACAGACAGCAGCGGCAGCACCTCTATCACTCTCAAGACCGCCGGCGCACACTACTTCATATGCAGTGTCCCTGGACATTGCGGCGGGGGGATGAAGCTTTCCGTGAATGTGGCTGCCGCCGGAGGTTCTTCATCCAGCACAACCACTTCTCCACCGTCCACCACCACCACCGATTCTCCGCCTTCCGTAACCGGTGGTAGTGGTACTGGCAGTACTTTCTCTAGGCCATCTTCTGCGTCAATGCTTTCTCCAGCATGGTTTCTTTTGATCTCCATTTTCGTCATTGTTGTGTCGAAGTCGTCGTTCTTGTGTTAATTAAGCGTCGCCAGGATAGAGGCAGTGCGTCCCTTTTCTCTTTACCTGCGATATATAGTATATATCGGATAGTTGGATTGATGTCCTATCTAGAGTTTGCACATTTAATTTCATTTATCATCATTTTGTTGTAATATTTCAGTATCCTTGAGATTTTTTTCACTTGTAATGGTATCGATCGACTTTTCTCCCTCGTTTCATACAAATCTTTCTTGATGTTAAAAATTCGAAGAAGGCGGGACATCTCTGTCGAGTTCATAAACAACTCCCTTCTTTTGGTTGGGCGATGCTAACTCTCAGTTAGAAATCTTTCTTTGCCAGTACTTGGTTAGCAGTACTCCTACCCAGCGCAGTGTAAATTGGTTTTAATGATTCATGAAGATAGTTTTAATAAAGAATTATTTTAATTAAATTTATTAGAATTAATAATTTTATTAAATTATATTAAGTCTGCGTTAATTGTCCCTAAAAATAAAATAATTTATTATAATTTGAAGTGTAAGATTTTTTTATATTTAATTAATTTATAAACTATATATTTATAAATTAATTAAATATAAAAAAATCTTACACTTCAAATTATAATAAATTATTTTATTTTTAGGGACAAATATATAGTTTATGGAACAAATAAATTGTTATAAATAAAATAAAATGAAATATTTTAAGAACAAATTTTTAGGACTGAATTTAGTTTTCGATTGATGTGAGATAAATGATTGGTAGATGGATAAATAATATGGTGCTCAAAACATAAGATTGGGTTTGATAAAAATATGAATAAATAATATAGCGAACCAAACGATACTTTAATATATTAGAGAACAATATTTAAATTGTTAAAATTATATTAAAAAGTAGGTCTATTGTGGGACGGTCTCACGAATTTTTATCTATGAGACGGGTCAAACTTATCGATATCCACAATAAAAAGTAATACTCTTAGCATAAAAAGTAATACTTTTTCACAGATGACCCAAATAAGAGCTCAGTCTCACAAAATACGATACGTGAGACTGTCTCTCACAAATTTTGTCTATATTAGAATAATGAAATAGATTGAAGATCTTATTCATTTCATGCTATTAAGCCAGAGGCCTGCGCCATTTTATTGCGTTGTTGAGATTTGACAATTCTATCGATGTAGGCAGCTCTTTCGGATGGGCACGGAAGCTCACAAGTGCCTCCCTACTTGATAATTAGGTTTGTTGTTGTCGGCCACGTCAATTATTTATTATCCAACGAATAACAACCGTTGATCCAAAATTTGCTCCTTGTAATATTGTTATTGGCCGTCATACCCAAACGCCATTTCCACTTCACAATTATTAGTCCACTCTTCTCTTCATATTTGTCTTGATAACGTTTATTTACATTACAATATGCACCGCCCCGCTGCAGTCTCATCCCACTTCATATGATTCTTGAAATGGAAGAACACTTGGCAAAAGCCCATCAAAAAAATTTTAGCAGGCCGTAAAAGTTATGTACTTATTTGATTTGATCAATTTTAATATTGTTTTTTTAATGATAATTATGAGTCTTAGGAACCTTTTTTTTTCTTGTTCTTATCCTGTGCATCTGTTAATTAAGACCGTTTGTCAACGTTCAACTGCGTGTTAATTTTCTTGATCATGCTACCTGTTTCATTTTAACTCTCTGGGAATCATGCTTTTTGTTTTCTTTTATCGATTATACAATGTAACATATTTCATGTGAGCTCTATAATATGCTTTTCCTCTGATTTGGGTTCGAATCAGTTGTTTCTTTAGTCTTGATTCTTCACGCAACTTTGTGTTGTGAAGCGTTGTTTGGTGGTAAAAATCGAATCTTGATGGTGAATTAAAAACGGAGTGGTGATACTGAACTTTGGGCTTTGTAAGGACAGGGGAAATAGAGTAGATTCTAGTTATTTTATTGATTCTGGGATTTGAGGATTTGCTTTCAACAGATCTGCAGGACTTCAGATGGGGAGCAGTTTCAATTTCATGAGTTTCGGAAACGATCCCCCAGCAGGGGGCGGCGACGGTGGAACGCCGCCGGGTGATTTCCCTTTGAATCGGCAGTCTTCCATCTATTCGTTAACTTTTGATGAGTTTCAAACCACAGCCGGCGGAATTGGCAAGGACTTGGGGTCATTGAACATGGATGAGTTGCTTAAAAGCATTTGGAATGCAGAAGAAAATCTGGTTATTGGCTCCAGCAGTGGTGGCGATGTTAGGATTCAGGAAGGGAGTAGTCATTTGCAGAGACAAGGATCATTGACTCTTCCTCGTACGCTAAGTCATAAGACGGTGGACGAGGTTTGGCGGGATGTGTCAAAAGAGTACGGTGGTGGGAAGGAGGTCATTGGGGGCGGTGGTTTTGGAATGCTTCCGAGAGAACCGACTTTAGGCGAGGTTACCCTCGAGGAGTTCTTGGTGAGAGCCGGAGTCGTTAGGGAAGAAACACAACTAGCTGCAACTCTTCAAAATGTTGGAGTTTTTGACGATCGGTCAATTCCCACAAGTTCGGGATCAGAATTTGGGTTCCAGCAGACTGGTAGGGATGCCCGATTAATGGCCTGTAGGACTGGTAATCAGATTACCTTTGAATCTGGTGGTTTACTCCTGAATGTTAATGGGGCGAGATCTGCTTCACCACAGCCTATGCAGCCGCAACAGCTCCTTCCAAAACAGCCTGCCTTTGCCTTGGGAATTTCTAGTAATCAGTTAGGAAATTCAGGTATTAGGGGTGGAATTGTTGGGGTTTCTGATGCAGCAATGAATAATAACATGGTCCAAAATATGAAGTTACATGGTGGAGGACTTGGAGTGGTTAACTTAGGAGCTAATGAGAAGGGATCTCCATCAGTTTCGTCTGATGGCCAGGTTAATAGTAATGACGGGACGCCTTCCCTGTCACCTGTTCCTTACATGATTAATGGTGGTTTACGGGGTAGGAAACGAGCCGCCTTGGAGAAGGTGGTTGAAAGGAGGCAAAAGAGGATGATTAAGAATAGGGAATCGGCTGCAAGATCACGAGCTCGAAAGCAGGTTAGACTTTGTTATGTTCTTTTGAGTGACTATTTGTGTTGGCATGGGTGTATGTATCTACTTGTTTAACTTGATCATTCCGGTTCGAAACTTGGACAAGATTTCAGAAGAAAAGGTCGATAGTTTGTTCTTTTAACAATTTGTATTGCTTCAAAATTTGTACATGCTGATGTTTGGATCTAATATATGCATACCTTGGATATTATTGAAGGGTTCGTGCATCATTCATGTTCTTCCATAAGCACAAGACCAAGGATTAACATGTTTGATTGCGGACTCGGGATTTGTAATTGTTTTGGCATTGTCCAAATAACTAGGATAAAGATGATAGTCCTGGCCCAAAACCAAGCATCAGTATGTTCAAGAAGTGCACGATGGAGAACAAATCAAATTAATAACTTCCATATTGTATTTGCTTTATCAGATAAGATCACCAGTATTCTGTTATGAGGAGTCAACCCTTGGTGGTGGTGTTTGTAACACAGTTGTGATTTTCTCTCCTTTCAGGCATACACCATGGAGTTGGAAGCGGAAATTGTGAAACTGAAGGCAGAAAATGATGAATTGCGAAAGAAACAGGTTCATAATTTATATCCACCTCTCGATTAATCTTTGTTTTTTTGACATTATTTTATCTGCTATTATGCATTAAGCACCAAGTGGTCGGGGAACTCCCTTTTGTTACACCAAAAATGTGTTTTCGAAAGTTTCTCTAGTGGATTCGTTTAATACCTTTGGTGCATAAAACATGTATTTTTAAAAATGGATCTATTTAACCAAACATGTACATACTATTACAATTAAATGTGAAGTATCAAAAGATAACATTGACAATATTATGAAAATTCTCATTATGCTTTATTTGTTTGAAATAATTTTGCGATAAGATGTTAAATAATTCTATGAAAAGAATAAATAAGTTCCTCACATCACACATGATTTGCGTGCTTTCTTGATTAGTTTATTTTCATGGTATAGGCGGAGATGGTGGAAATGCAGAGGAATCAGGTATCTCACATTCCTTTCATTCAAAATAATGATCTTAATACCAATCTGAAATTGGAAAAAGTAAAATCAGAAATTGTGTTTGGTTGGTTTTAAACAGATTTTGTGATACATGGTTTAGTTTGTGGTTTGAGATTTCTTTGCTATGAGTTATACTTAATTATGTCTTCGTAAGATTTATTTTTTGATATTCCGTAAGATTTGTTTTAATGTGTGCTCTAGAACAAGAATTAATTAAATTCAAATTATATAGTTCATATTTTACTTTATTTATGCCATTCTTGATTGTTATTCTCTAATTATATTCAAGAAAGTATTTTAAATTTGTCTAATAGCATGAAATTTGACTGGAAATGAAAAAGATCTAAAAATAGGCAAAGAAAGGAAATGGTCGGGTCGATCTCAAAAAGAAAAATGTTCATGGAAGCAAAATAGATCTTTGAATATGTGCAACTCAAATATCTCAATGTCAGTAGCACAATAGTGTACGTGCATAGACAATGTGGACGTTTGTTGCCACTCAACAAAATTAAGTTTTCTAATACTGGTGTGATTTCTACAGGTTCTTGAGATGATGAACCAGGAAAAAGGAGGGAGAATGCTATGCTTGCGACGGACTCTGACGAGTCCATGGTAGGCAGATGTATCTTTATAATTACATCGAAGGTCATTAATAGAAATATATATATGTGAATGCACATCTGTTGGAGGAACATGTATTCAGTATTCACTCACTAGTGTAGATTTAGCGTAACTAGATGAGAAGTGTTCTGTTGTAGGCTGTTCCTTTCCATGAGCTATTTCTTGGAGAGCGACATAGGTTACAACCACGAGGACCTTGCACTCCATCTTGTTGAGCAGAAAGGATGAATATGCAGATTGTTAATATTTATACAAGCCATCATTAGTTGTTGAGTTCAGTACATGGTGTGTATTGCTTTAATTATCTTCTACAGAAAACCACACCAAATGTCGCGATTTATCGTCTTGCATGTTCTTGAGTTAATTCTTGCAGCTTGTCAAAGGAAATCCAACGTTGAGGTCATCGAAGATTCGAAAAATATGATAAATATCTTTGCAGGAACATAAGAAATATTTCTGAGATGATGATGATATTGAAATATGTTGCGATCTCGAATTAGGCATAGGAAATTTTGATGCATAGGTAGACAATGAATAGGCCAAGACATGATGCCAATGAAAGGATCGTCGTAAAAGAAAAAATGGGTTGTTTTGTTCTGTTCATCAGGCACCTTCTTCTTCCTTCTGATAATTCCATTTGTAGGATTTTTTGTCATGCCATTTGGTGGTACCGGTAGGCCCGATTTAGATTATTTCAAAATAATTCCTTTGAGATAGATAAAAAAAAACAAGCAACATAAATTTCATCTATTGCTTTTTTGTGATTTCTAAATTATTTCTTATTTCCGAAAAAAAAAATATCTACAGATAAAAACAAAATATTAATATAAATTATATAAGCTTTTAAAACTATATATATAATATAGAAATTCAGGACAATTATTAAATTCAAATTAATAAAAAATTTGTAAAAAAAATATTACTAATGCACACAAAAATTTTCTGCCCAAGTACCTCATCCACCTACAGAATATTTTTGATCATTTTAAGGATACCTATATTTCCTAAAAAATGATAAGGGCTTCATTGAAATTAAACAAATCAAAATCTTCCTTGTTGACTACAAAAATACAATGAGAAATTGAGAATGGAAGTGGAATCACATACAGCACAGAAGAATATTGATATTTACATAGCCTGGAAATGAACTAACAGTTAAACATGGCGAAAAACCATGATCACTAGTGCTCATCATCAGTTTCTAGCTTAATCCTTGCCAAAATCCTCTCAGTTTGAACACTGCTTTCATATCCACTGCTGTCACCTGGTTCCATCCCGCCCCCCTCCATGCGATTCGACCGTCCATTTTCCCGACTACTTCTACGGTCCTGTTAAAATGTACACGGGAAATTGAATCTAGGACACGACATTTAAGATTATGTGCCCGAACCCAGAATATAAAAGTGGTGTTCTTTAATGATTGCCACCGACTCGGTGATCAACATTTTAAAGAATACAAGTTTTATGTAATACACCCGTAAAAAGAAAGAGTTGTGGGGTGCTAATTAGTATTTCTCAAGAAACTCTGCATGAGTTCCGTAGATAAATTTTACAATCTGATGTTTTTTCCATTCCATAGATACTTCAAGTCGCATTGAATGCCATAAAAGTTGTAGGTAGGCTATTGAAACTTACTTCACGGAAAGGGAAATCGTCAGCATCAAGCATGTGCACCACATGCCCCATCTTTGGCCTCTTTTGAGCATTTGGTCCTACACACCGTAATGCTACCAGAAGGGCACGTTTCAATGCTCTCGACGAGGGCTTCTCAGGTAATTTTGGATCCAACACTCCCTCTGCATTTCGGTTGGAAACCATAGATTTTAGCCAATCAACAAGGTTCACCTGAAATTTCAGTTTGTACAAGTCTCAAAAACATATTGAACCAACAAATAAAATGTCAAGCCATTATCAGGAATCCAAGCATACTTCACCAGCGGGACGACCATAATCCACCGGATTCCTCCCGGTTATGATTTCCATTATGAGGATGCCAAAACCATACACATCGCTTCTTTCGTTAAGCATCCCAGTGCTAGCATATTCTGGAGCAACGTAGCTGCACAAAAAATATTTAGTAGTTGGATTTGATTCAAATAAATGGTAGCTGTGGAGGCTAAAAAAGAAACTTTTCTGGACAAACTACTCACTCACCCAAATGTACCCATAACTCTAGTGGTGATATAACTTCTTTCAGAACCTATCAGCTTCGCCAGACCAAAGTCTGATACTTTAGCATTCCACTGTTTATCCAGCAAAATGTTACTCGATTTAATATCACGGTGAACAACCTTTGGCTCGAGCCCCTCATGCAGGTAAGTCAACCTAAGAAACTTACCCATTAGGTTCTTAAAAGTATCGTATCATCATCATAGAGATTAATGAAATTAAATGAGATTTTCCAGATTTGAAGGACTGAATTTACCCCTTGGCAGTACCAAGTAATATATTCATTCGAATATCCCATGTTAGAGGACTACAAGGCCCTACATCTCCATGAAGCCACTGTTCTAAGTTGCCATTGTCGACATACTCATACACAAGCATCCTGCAATATAAAACAATAGTAATTTCATTCTAGCACTCTGAAGAACTTCATTCAACGAATGGCCAAAAATGCCTATTTGAAATAGCACCGAGTTAAGTACCTGTGAGCTCCTTCAGCACAATAGCCAAGCAATCTCACCAAATTCTTGTGCCGTACCCGCCCTATCGCTTCAACTTCGATCTTAAATTCTCTTTCCGCCTGACCCCTTATCGATTTCAGACATCCAAAAAACAAAATATTGATCATCATACATAGATCTTAATTTTTTATTTCAAATCATTCTTAGAAACCATTCAAATGCACTTGAAGAAATACATGCATGGCTCTATTTTGAAACCAACAAAAACTTTGACCCAATATAGTATTAAAATCCAGAATCACCCCATGATATTGCTCCATTTTCTCTCGTTAACATAACAATTGACTTTGAATCGGTGAATCAACAAACGACTCATTCAAGAAGACGAAGAAGGAATAAAACAAACAGATTACGCACACGCATGGAGTTTAAAACACTCCAAACAAATCATACAACATATAATACAAACTAATAATAGATGCACATATTATTTCAACAGAATAATTAACCAAAAATACCTGTTATTGAGCAAATTTTTAACAGCAACTTTCGTATTATCTTCCAAAACACCATAATAAACAATTCCGTAGCCTCCTTCCCCAATCACATTCTCAGATGAAAAGCCATTAGTGGACTTCTCAAGCTCCCTCAAAGTGTACCAATGTCCCCACCCCAAATGAGACACCTCCGGTCCGTTTGTCACAGAACCCGGTTCACTAAGAAGCCGCGCCTCCCCGCTTCCATTGCCAGACCCGGAACCCTGCCCTCCATTCTCAGGGTAGGATATCCGGTGCCCCTTTCCAAGCTCGATATGGATCCTTTGATCCTCTTTGGGGTGTGTATCGGGATCCGGAGCAAGCAGCAGCTTGAGAGGAGCTTGTTCTTGGCGACTAGGGACGGACCGTATTTCTTGAACTTCACTCGACTCGTTAGGTATGGTGGAAATCTTGTTTTTCAGTAAGGTCCTCTTGTTCCGCCTGGATGTGAACCAGATTGAGATGAAAAAGAGGAAGATGACAATGGCTGCACCGACGCAGATTCCAAGAACAACCCACAAACGCAAACCGAAAATGGAGGTCTTTCTTGATAATTCATCGCTCAGAAACGCTGGCTTTCCATCAGACATTTCTTCCAAGCCAAGACGTTTTTCAGCTCAGAAGGAGCTCCGGATATGAACATTGACTTACCACACCATTTGGGTAAAAGACAGAAACGTTATTATGACATAAGAAGACATTCAACAGAAGTGGGACTGCTTAAAGCAAGCTGTAATAATGGAAATTGTAGATTGGGGAAAGGCCCACTAATATTTGTACGTATGTATATTCATTCACACAGCCCCGTGGGAAGGACAGATTCCATGTGAGAATAATTAGTGTTAAAAACATATCTTAGTGTTGAAAAATTATTTAAAATTAGGTGTTGAATATTGAAAATTAGTGTGTGATGATGTAGGTAATGATGTATTTTATTTTTGGATTATTTGTAAAAATTTTCTATAAATAGATCTCTCATTTGTGAAGAAAATCACAATTGAGTTGAGAGAAAAATATTATAAAGTGTGTAGTGTGATAATTTTAAGAGTTTGAGATTTTTACTTTTTACCGTAAATTTTTACTTTTTCACAACACGTTATCAGCACGAAGCTCTAAAAGTCCTCCATATTTTTCCAAGCTCCGAACAGAAGAAAAAGGTAACAAAATTAATAATATTTATTTTACTGTTATTTATTTATTGTTTATATATTTAATATATAATATAATGTTATTGTTAGAAATAATAAAAATAATTTTTTCAAAAACTTGTTATAAATCCTGGGAGGATGTTAAGACGACATCCCACACTCCCGGTAAGGGATACGACAAGTATAAAAGCCTATAAGGTTTTTTAAACAAAATAACTTATGACACCTAATTATAATAATGTGATATGATATACATAATTATTTAAATATGACTAATATTATATACACCATATTATTACCATAAAATTATACAAATACATACATTTATTTTCTTATACACCAACGGTAATAAACGGTAACAAAACGGCTAGTTTTTGCTCTATAAATACAATCTCACAAATACATTCAATCACTCCAACTTTCTCTTCTTCTCTAAAAATTATTCTTCATCAAATTTTCGAAGAAAAAAAGAAGATGGCTTTCACGAGGTTATTTTTAATTATTTTGGTTATCATACTCACCAGTCTTGTATTTATCGGAGAATATCCTCCTCGTGTGTTTTCTTTATTTTTACGAATACTTGTACTTGTTGTTTATCCATTACTTTGTATTGCAATATTCATTAACTAATAAAATGCATCGTAATTTTTAGTACCACCATGGCAAACTTGGCAAAGCTCGAATTCATCGCTCTTGATATTACTGGGAAAAACTATATGCCATGGACTCTTGATGTAGAAATGCATCTTGAGTCATTGGGTCTAAGCGAGACCATTAAAGAAAATGGTATATCTTCATCACAAGAAAAAGCAAAAGCTATAATATTTTTACGACGACACCTTGATGAAGGTTTAAAATGTGAATATCTCATCGAAAAAGATCCCATGGCTCTGTGGAAAGGATTAAAAGAGAGATTTGAACATATAAGGGAAGTTATACTTCCGACCGCCCGTGATGAATGGAATATGTTAAGATTCCAAGACTTTAAAAAAGTCAGTGATTACAATTCAGCGATGTATAGAATAATCTCGCAGTTAAAATTTTGTGGACATGAGGTTACAGAATCGGAAATGCTTGAAAAAACATTTTCCACGTTTCACGCATCAAATATAACACTACAGCAACAATATAGAGTGCGTGGATTTGCGAGATATTCTGAACTCATCGCCTGTCTTCTTGTGGCGGAAAAGAACAACGAGCTATTAATGAGAAATCATCAGTCCCGACCCACTGGATCAACAGCATTTCCAGAAGTAAATGCTGTAAGTAAAAATGAATTTAAACCTGGAAACCAAAATCAAATTCAAAGACAAGGTTTTGGTCGAGGTCGAGGTCGAGGTCGAGGTCGTGGACGTGGACGTGGACGAGGAAGTGGTCGTGGTCGTGGACGCGGCCGTGGTTTTGAAAATAATCGAGATAGTTATTTCTATAACTCATCTCAAAATAACGTCCCAAACCATCCACAGAAAAGGCATCAAGAAAACATGAGTGTTAATGAAAATCACTCGAAAAGATTTGAAAGTTCTTGTTTCAGATGCGGTACTCCAGGACATTGGTCTCGTATTTGTCGAGCCCCTGAGCATCTTTGCAAACTTTATAAAGAATCGATAAAGGGGAAAGAAAAGGAGACCAACTTCACTGAGCGAAGTGACCGTTTGAGTGATTCAACTCATTTTGATGCTGCTGATTTTATGAATGATTTCTCTGGAAATGATCAATATGTTGGTGGGATAGAAATGAACAATATTGATGCTGCAGATTTTCTCAATGATTTCTCTGAAAATGAACAATATAGTGGTAGAATATAAATGTACAATAATTTATTTTTCATGTATTTATATGATAATGTTTTATTGTACAATTATGATATGTGTTATATTTAAATATGTATTGTCATTAATTTTTTTTCATTGCATATTTTTTGAAGTTCAAATATGGAAAATGCTATGAGCAAAGCTGAAGTTTGCATACCCGATAGTGGTACAACGCACACTATCCTCCGAGATAAAAGATATTTCTTGGAACTAAAACCAACAAAAACAACGGTGAATACAATATCAGGTCCTGTAGACTTGATTAAAGGATGTGGTAAAGCACAATTTTTGTTACCTAATGGTACAAAATTTTTGATCAATGATGCTTTATATTCACCACAATCGAAAAGAAATTTGTTGAGTTTTAATGATATATATTCCCATGGGTATGATACTCAAACAATGAATGAAGGGAATGAGAAATATATGTGTCTTACCACATATAAATCAGGAAAGAAATATGTGATTGAAAAACTACCAATGCTCCCTACTGGATTGCATTATACACATATACGTCCCATTGAATCAAACATGGTAATTGATAATTCTTCAATATTAACCAATTGGCATGATCGATTAGGACATCCTGGTTCAACAATGATGCGAAGAATTATAGAAAATACACATGGTCATCCATTGAAAGACCAGAAGATCTTTCAGAATAATAAGTTTCAATGTAAAGCATGTTCTCTTGGAAAACTTATTATAAGACCATCACCAGCCAAAATCCAAACTGAATCACCAATGTTTCTTGAACGTATTCAGGGTGATATTTGTGGACCAATCCATCCACCATGTGGACCATTCAGATACTTTATGGTATTGATTGATGCCTCCAGCAGATGGTCACATGTATGTTTATTGTCAACTCGAAATGTTGCATTTGCAAGATTACTTGCTCAAATAATAAAATTGAGGAATCAATTTCCCGATTATACAATCAAGAAAATTAGACTTGATAATGCTGGTGAATTTACTTCCCAGACTTTCAATGATTATTGTATGTCTATGGGAATCATTGTTGAGCATCCTGTTGCTCATGTACATACTCAAAATGGATTGGCTGAATCATTGATTAAACGTCTGCAAATGATTGCTAGACCAATGATTATGAAAACAAAGCTCCCTATTTCTATATGGGGACATGCAATTTTACATGCTGCTTCATTAATTCGCATCAGACCAAGTGCATATCATAAATACTCCCCATTGCAGCTTGCATTTGGTAAAGAACCAGACATTTCTCATCTGAGAATTTTTGGATGTATGGTGTATGTGCCTATTGCACCACCTCAACGAAAGAAAATGGGACCTCAAAGAAAGATTGGAATTTATATTGGTTATGATAGTCCATCGATCATTCGATATCTTGAACCACAGACAGGCGACGTGTTCACAGCACGTTTTGCTGATTGTCATTTTAATGAGGAAATCTTCCCAATGTTAGGGGGAGAACAGAAACATACCGAAAAAGAAATTACATGGTATGTATCATCATTGTTACATCTGGATCCAAGAACAAAACAATGTGAAAAAGATGTACAGCAAATTGTGCACTTGCAAAGAATAGCAAATCAAATACCAGATGCATTTGCAGACACAAAAGGGGTAACTAAATCATATATACATGCTGCAAATGCCCCTGCTCGAATTGAAATTCCGAAGAAACAAATTGAAGATAGTCATGATGTCATTAAACGCCTGAAGCGTGGAAGGCCAGTTGGTTCCAAGGATAAAAATCCTCGAAAAAGAAAATTCATAGAGAAACACAATGATCACAAAATAGAGAATGATGTTCCTGAAGAAACACATAATGATCACAAAATAGAGAATGATGTTCCTGAAGAAACACATGATGATGAAAATGTTTTGTCAGAACCACAAACTGACGAGAATCATGAAATCTCTATCAATTATATTAATACTGGAAAAATATGGAACCGAAAAGATATAGAAGAAATTGATGATATATTTTCTTATAATGTGGCAATCGACATCATAAATGATAATGAAGATCATGAACCAAAATCTTTTGGTGAATGTAAAAATCGGCAGGATTGGATAAAATGGAAAGATGCCATCCAGGTTGAATTGGATTCGCTAAATAAACGTAATGTTTTTGGACCTATAGTCCTTACACCTGAAGGTGTAAAACCTGTTGGATACAAATGGGTTTTTATTCGAAAGCGAAATGAGAAAAATGAAATAGTAAGATATAAAGCTCGACTTGTTGCACAAGGTTTTTCTCAAAGGCCTGGAATTGATTATGAAGAAACGTATTCTCCTGTGATGGATGCAATTACGTTTCGGTATTTGATTAGCTTGGCAGTATCTGAAAATTTAGAAATGCGTCTTATGGATGTTGTTACAGCCTACTTATATGGATCACTTGATAGTAATATATATATGAAAATCCCTGAAGGATTTAAGATGCCTGAAGCACAAAGTTCAAAACCCAGAGAATGTTATTCTGTGAAATTACTAAGATCATTATATGGGTTGAAGCAATCCGGCAGAATGTGGTATAATAGGCTAAGTGATCACTTGATGAAAAAGGGATATGTAAATAATTCAATATGCCCTTGTGTTTTCATTAAGAAAACAACATCCGGATGCGTAATTATTGCTGTATATGTTGATGATTTAAACATCATTGGAACAAATAAGGAAATTCAAGAAGTTGTGTCATACTTGAAAGAAGAATTTGAAATGAAGGATCTTGGAAAAACCAAGTATTGTCTGGGTTTACAAATTGAACAAAAAGAATGTGGAATATTTGTTCACCAGACAAATTATACAGAAAAGATCCTTAAACGTTTTAATATGGACAAATCAAATCCTTTAAGTACTCCAATGGTTGTTAGATCATTAAACATAGAAAAGGATCCATTCCGTCCATGTGAAGATGATGAAGATATTCTTGGTCCAGAAGTACCATATCTAAGTGCTATCGGTGCCCTTATGTATCTTACAAATTGTACAAGGCCTGATATATCTTTTGCCGTAAATTTATTGGCAAGATTTAGCACATATCCAACAAAGAGACATTGGAACGGAATTAAACATATATTCCGTTATCTACGAGGAACGACAGACTTGGGACTTTTGTATTCAAAAGATGCTAATCCAAGTATAATTGGTTATGCCGATGCTGGATACTTATCTGATCCACACAAAGCACGTTCTCAAACTGGATATGTATTTACTCGTGGAGGCACTGCAATTTCTTGGCGTTCACAGAAACAAACACTTGTAACAACTTCATCAAATCATGCCGAGATTATTGCACTACATGAAGCAAGCCGTGAATGTGTGTGGTTAAAATCAATGACTCAACATATCCAAATCTCATGCGGATTATCATTCGACGAGAAGCCTGTGATACTATATGAAGATAATGCTGCATGTGTTGCTCAAATGAAAGAAGGATACATAAAAAGCGACAGAACTAAACATATTCCTCCTAAGTTCTTCGCATTCACCAAGGAGCTTGAGAAGAATAAATGTATTGATGTTCGTCACATTCAATCAAGTGAAAACTCATCAGATCTCTTCACAAAGGCACTTCCTACGACAATATTCAGAAAGCACATATATAATATTGGGATGCGCAATCTACGAAATTTGTGAAGAATTGTTCGTGTCAACATGAGGGGGAGTTTACGTGACTGCACTCTTTTTCCCTTACTATGGTTTTTATCCCAATGGGTTTTTCCTAGTAAGGTTTTTAACGAGGCAGTATAAAAACACGTAATGTATACAATCATTATGATCATCATCACAAGGGGAAGTGTTGAAAAATTATTTAAAAATGTGTTAAATATTTGTGTTGAAAATGTGAATGTTGAATGTTGAAAATTAGGTAAAATTAGGTGTTGAATATTGAAAATTAGTGTGTGATGATGTAGGTAATGATGTATTTTATTTTTGGATTATTTGTAAAAATTTTCTATAAATAGATCTCTCATTTGTGAAGAAAATCACAATTGAGTTGAGAGAAAAATATTATAAAGTGTGTAGTGTGATAATTTTAAGAGTTTGAGATTTTTACTTTTTACCGTAAATTTTTACTTTTTCACAACACTTAAGTACTATTGATAGACAGACATATCAATTTATTTTGGATGTCTCCCATTTTATGTACATTATCAAATTAGTTTTATGTTTTTTTATCAAATGGTAAGATAACCAAACTGTATGATTACGTCTGAGATTTTATTTGGATTGAAATGATTGTGATGAATTTAAAATTATTCAATGATTTAAAAACTAATTATTTTAAATTTAAAATTTAGTGTCAAGTCAATTTATTTAAACAAATCAATGAATTTTTTATTATAGATTTGTAATTATTAACTTCAAATATACTCGTCCAAATGCAAATGAACTGATTTAATTTGTATTTAAAATATTTATTTTAAATTTTATTTTTTCTCTTTTATATTCAATTTCTATCAGAAGCCAACGTATCAACAACATAAAAAAAAGTTGCACAGTTTTGATATACTGCACACTTACCGTACACACCTATGTGAGCACATATAAGGTAGGTGTGCAGCATATCAAATATATATCTATTACTATTATAAATATATGAGTTTGAATTGTGAACTTACCTTTTTACCCTTTTATTTATTTTATAATTTGTCATGTTCATTTGGTTTTTTAAGTAATTTTCTATGTTAATTTAATATGTTAATTAATAGTGTACAATACTTTCATTTGTGAGTTTTATTTTTTATCCTTTCATTTGTTTTATATTTTGTCATGTTCATGGGGTTCTTTAAGTCATTTTTCATGTTTCTTTAATATGATAATTAATAGTGTACTTAACTCAATCAAATTAATTATTATTTTGATTTTACTTATAAATTTATCATAATGTTAAACATTTAAAAAAATTACTAATATTACTAACATCTATTTTATTTTATTTTATTATTACAAATATGTGACTTTTATTTGTAAACTTACTATTTTACCGTTTTGTTTATTGTCATTTTTCATATTTGTTTAATATGATAATTAATAGTGTACTTAACTCAATCAAATTAATTATTATTTTGATTTTACTTCGTAAACTTACTATTTTACCCATTTTTGTAATTTGTGTAATGTTCATGATAATTAATAATGTACTTAACTCAATCAAATTAATTATTATTTTGATTTTACTTCGTAAACTTACTATTTTACCTTTTTTGTTTTATAATTTGTATAATGTTCATGATGTTCTTTAAGTTATTTTCTACGTTAGTTTAATAGGATTATTAATAGAGCACTTAACCCAATCAAACTATTTATTATTTTAATTTTACTTTTATTTTTAAATTTAAATTTTATTACTTTAATTTATACAATGACATCAAATTAATAGAAAAACACTCTCATAATGTTATACATTAAAAAAATTATGAATATTACGAACATTAAAGTAATAATATGAAGACGAATGGAGATGAGTAACATTGAAAACAATTAAATAATTAAAAAATATTAAGGTCATATAAAACATCTTATTTTCATTTACAATATAGATATTTTAAGACTACTTATGTATCAACAAATATATGTGATTGAGAGAAAATATTTGTATATAGGTGATTTCAATATAAACATTTAAGCTATTTAGTCAATTTTCGATATATGATGTAAAATAAATATTATCTATTAAATATATGATTTTCATTTGTAACCTTACCATTTTACCATTTTTTGTTTTACAATTTGTCATGTTCATGATGTTATTTAAGCCATTTTTAATGTTAGTTTAATAAGATCATTAATAGTGTACTTAACTCAATCAAACTAATTATTGTTTGAATTTACTTTTAAATTTAATTTTAATTACTAAATTTATACATTTCTGTCAAATTCATTAAAAATATCTACCATATTGATGATAGGTAATAATGGGCACATGAAAGGAGATGAGTCGGATTGAATAAAAATAAATTATTAATAAATATTAAGGTTATATATAAAACTTCTTTCTCTCATTTAGAATAAAGATATTTTCAAACTCTTTATTTGTCAATAGAGATACATGATTGAGAGAAATTTTTGTATGTAAGTTATTCCAAACACTGTTTTTAAGCTATTTAGTCAATTTTTTTATATATATGCTGCTAAATAAATATTACTAAATAATATGCTTCATTTGATCATTTTGTGTTCTTGCAATGAGATGAGTTTTTTAACATAGCATTATATGTTTTGATGTTATATGTCTTTTGTATTGATCATGTTGTGTTTGAATTCCTTATATGATTTGTTTGTTCACCGAAAGAAAATATAAAACAAAACCATATATCCCCCAAAAATAATTATTTTTAATTTTTTTCCTTGAGATATTTTGTTAATTCTTAAACACATGATGCATGTTTTCAGTTGATTAGATTACTTAGTTTGAAGCGGCTTAGAAAATATTAAAAATGATGAAATGTTTCTTCGTTTTTAGCTTATATCTCAGAATAAAAAGATAAAATATTTTTTTATTTATTGGGACAAATATATTTCCAGACTTCTGTCTATAAATTAGTATTCAAAATTCGTACAATATTATTATATTCTCTATTCAAAAATTTTTATTTAAATTGATTGAAGATATTTGAATTTGAGTTTTTATGTGCTTGATTATATTATTTTTGTAGTATTATTTATTGTGAAATTAATAGGTGTACTAAAAAAATTAGTGGATTTATGAGTCATCTGGTGGACGACAAACATGGATAAATTGTTTAAAGAGATAATATCAAGTAGATTTTTGGCATACGATTTTGTTCTAATTAAATGATTATGAATGATTCTAAATTTTAATTGTATCACAAGTTAACATATTTTTTGTCGTTGCCAGATATATTTTGTCAACTGTTTAATATTTTTATTTGATTTAAGGAAAATTTTGTAACTTCGTATTATATTTTTATTTCTTAAGGTTTTATTAAAGGATTTTTCATGATGATTTTGAGACACCATTTTTTCCTTTGTGTGTTTTTTTAAAAAAATAAAATATTTATGAAACTGTGACGTTAATAAGGCGTCTTCTCTTTATTTTAAAAAAAATATTGAAAAATTTATAAAAATTTTGAATAATATGAGTTAATATTTAATTTGAGTGTGATTTATGCTTTTTGGCGCTCGTATATACTTCAATTTCTTTGTTATTGTACTAAATAAATTATTTTTGAACTTTGAGTTATCATTTTTTTATGGAGGTTGTTTGTGTCATGAATTTTTTAAATTCATTTTGTTTAGTATTGTTGGCGGCAATTGCTTTTTCTGATATTCTATTATTTTTCTTATTGTTTATATGAAAATATGTATGAGAGTACAACAATCAAAGCCACATATTTTGGGTCTTATGTTCTACGAAGAGAATAATATATGATTTCTGTGAATTATATAATTGATTGGTTTTTTATACATGTAGTTAAGAAATGAATCAAATTTTGAACAAAAAATTTATGACGAACATAGTGGATGAAAAAACATGTTAAAAAAAATAATGTTGCGTATTACTGTGTCCATATTTCTGTATTATATAATTCAAACACATTTTTTTAAACATTTAAAATTATGTCTAACTAAGTTACATGAAACATATACATATATATTTGAAGGCGTATTTAAAGCAAAATATTAAGATAAAAAATTATTCAGATTTAAATTTCAATGTAGCAAAATGAAGAAAAAATTGGAAAATTGTATGTGTAAACCTTTAAGGGTTATATGATGATTATGCTGCTACTTCATGGTTTGCAACAAATTGATGCCATATAAAATATCAATATTTCTCAAAGAATAAACAAAAAAAAAATTTCTTCATTCAGAAAAAAAATTACATGAAAAAAAATATGTGTATAATTCTCATTGTTTTTTTAATGGTATGAGAACAATTCTAAAGTTTTGTGGACACAATAGATCAATTTTGTGCATTTTTAGTAAATTGGGACATTGAGTCGGTTGCACTTTATTTCTTCCAATATTATCTCGATAGATTTCGAGGTGGTTAAGAGGTTGTTTTTGTCTATTTTTTTTAGTTAAAATGGCTAACAAACTAATTCATGGGATATATGATGGTAATATAGAGAACTACTCGCCAAATAAATTCACTTAGCCGAATAGTGAAATTCAAATTGAATTATACAATATTTCATCAAATTAATTTTGTCTATTATAAGATGTTCATAAAATCTAAACAGTTGTATTATTAGATGCGATATTGAATAAGAAAAATACTTTGATATATATATTTGAATGATATATCATATACATATCTTAATTACGTTATATGTGTCATTCTCAAGATTTTTAAAATACAATAATTAATTTTGTATGTTGTTCCACAATATATAAAATATTATAAAACAAAATGTAAACTCGATAGAATAAAATTTGTTTTGTTTATGAGATTGAAACTATATCATCCCCATGATATGATGCACGCAATCATTGTTCCAAATCTTCTAAAAAATGACGAACGAAATGACTTTCCTGAATTGCGTCAAATTAAACGATGACACAGTTCTAAGATATAGTCATTTGAAAATATTTTAAAGTTTTTTTCTCACACTGATTGAGAAATAATTGTTAAAAATTTATTAAACTTATATCTATATGTTGATAATATTGATACTAAATATATAAAAATGATATTACAAATAGCACGATGTTTGAAGAAATTACAGCACCATTCACTGGTTATGTTGTTGAAGAATATAATATAAGTTATGTATACTTTTAGTCACAAGTAAAAACCAATCACGACTAAAAACAACTTTATTCTTATGAGTTATAGCTGATGATTGTCAAAAACTGAAAAATTATTCAACAATAAAAATAAATATCTGGAAAATAAGATTACTGGATAAAAACAATGTATAAAACCGAAAAAACGTCCTGATAGAGAAGTAAACTACGAGCATGTCAGATCCCAAATGATGATTTTAAATAACATAATAGATGTTAAAGACAATCATATACTTGCTGAGTATACCAAAATGGTTATATGTATATTATAACAAACTAAGACAAAGAGTTTTTGAGTTATCAAAATCAACCGAGAAATATATTGAAAAGTGTGTCATGTAGATAAGATAACTTCGATTCATATACCGTCTATGATCATGATTTTTGATTTTTTTGTTTGGTTTATTTCAATTAATAAATGCTATTAGCCATATTTTAATTCATTTAAATATTATAAAAATTTCGTATTTATATTTCTAGTAATTTAATTGCTCACGTACAACACACGTACATTTTTCTAGTATATATATATATACGGCAACCCTTTGTCAAAGTCGCTGGTTGCCCAAAGTTGTTTTTTTAAGCTAAAAAGTCACGAACTTTTCGGTGCTTAGATCCACGAGTCTGTGAAAAAAATTGAAGTCTAATATTCAAATACGCTGTATCAAAAAATATATATATGAATAGTCAAATACACAGTAAATAATAAATGCGAATATAAATGAGAACAACGTGTGACCAATGGGTTTTATTTGTAATATTCAAAACCATGTAAGTTCACGAATTTCAAAATGCATTCTTGAATTTTTATCATATTTTCAGATCAAGTTACTAAAATATGAATTAAAAATAATTGTATTTATATCGATTAGCCACCCAACATAAACAAACTTTACCGAAATGCGAATGCTCATATTTATCAAGAACATTGTAAACCAATGAAATGCACAGCCAACACATCCAACTCGGAATAATAATGCTACACTTTTAATGTTTCATCCCCTCGATACATTATAATTATTTTGCGAGTTGGAAAGTGAAAACCATAATGAGGCAGGCAGTGAAAGTTAAAGTACTCGATGGAAATATAAGTTGTTTAATACTTTTTGTGCTTAAATATTTAATGATCCTACTTGATTTATTAATTCCGAATATGATGCAGTGCACGAAGCCTCTTTGACATGTAGGATTCATCGGAAAACCAAATAAGACTAGTCAAGACGAAGGATCCGGTCGATCATGCAGGAGGTGCAGATATCCCTTTCAACTTCTGCGTGTAAGACAGCAAATAAGTATAATAAACCTATCGAATGTAAATTCACTCGTATCCAGATGCAGTGAAGTAGAAAATGCTTACACCATACTGCAATTTAGGCTGTGCAATATAGTTGGATATGATTTCCTGCAGCAGAAACAGGACCCCTTCTTGTCGCCTCACAAGCCGTCGAGAGAACAGAGGAAATTGTTTTCGTCTTTGTAGTGCCCGGAATAAATGAAAGTCAAAAAAGAATGTTCTAACTTACTAAAACATACTCCTTTTCGAGGGTTTCCTGTTTCACACTCTGAATCAAGCCTCTTTCAAGCTTATTCCCTTCACAAGAGCTAGCCAATTAGCTCTGATGCAGAGATTTAATATCATCTTCTGGCTCAACCAGCTCGAGTCCAGTTTTTTATGAACATGCTGCATTGCAAATCTGACTGATGTCCACAGCTAAGATTTTTGTTTACTCTATTTAGCCACTGTCCAAACTTTCAAATCGAAATGGAACCAAAGGGTTTAACTCATTGAGATGATTGGATGCCCATTCTCCTAAACTATCACACTTGTGCTTTCGACTAAAATCAAATACTTTGGTCAAGATGGGGGCAGTAGGCTTGCATGGCATGTTATTTATAAAAAGTTCAAGTTCATCCATAAATCCATACTGACCATATAGCTCAATCACTGCATCATAGTGCTCCAACTGCTGTGTCAAACAATATTTCTCACTCATTAACTCAAAATACTGCCTACCCAATTCAACTCGACCTGCAGAAACACTGGCTTGCAAGATACCCTGAAAGGTCACATGGTCCGGTCTCATACCTTCTTTCTCCATTGTTTCAAACAGTTCAAAGACTTTTTCACTCAGTCCATTATGTAAACAGCCCAAAATCATTGTATTGCAAAGAATCACATCCTTTGAAGCCGCACAATTAAAAATCTTAATGGCAGATAAAATATTACGGCATTTTGAATACATGTCGACTAAAGCTCCGTTGATCACGATATCTATCTCATAACCATTTCGAATCATATATGCATGGATTTGTTTACCTAGTTCGAGAGCAAATATATTTGCACAAGCAGCCAAAAGAGTTCCAAAGGTGAATTTACTCGGTTTTGTCTCTCCTAGCATCTTTCCAAAAATTATCATTGCTTCTTCACTCAATCCATGGCGAGCATAGCTTGCCAATAAAGCATTCCAAGAAACCTTATCACGCAAGTGGCTCATTTCGTAGAACCAAATCCTTGCACGAGTCAAATTCCCACACTTACCATACATGTCAAGAAGCGCATTACCAACGAAGAGATCGGTGTAGAAACCATTCCTGTAAGCGTAACCATGGATCTGTTTCCCCAATTCAACATCTGGAATTGCTGCACAAATATTCAGAATCAACCCAAGAGTTACATGATCAATTTCTTTAGTGTTTGTACGCATCATAATGACAAAATCCAGTGCTTTATCCCACATGAGGGACCGTGTGTATCCTGCCAACATCACATTCCAAGATATTACACTCCGTTCTGTCATCTGATCAAACAATTCACGAGCCTCGGTGGTTTTGCCATTCACAGCATACCCCGATACCATAGTAGTGCAGCTAATAAGATTATCGGAACAAGGAAAGTTGAATATCCTCCTTGCACTACCCAAATCTCCACACTTTGCATACATCCCAATAAGGGTACTTGAAACCACTTCATCCTCTTCCAAATTAATCTTAATGGCAAATCCATGAATTTGAGCTCCTTCTCTAAGTCCACCGTAACTCAAACAAGCAAGAATTGCATTGGAAAAAGTAAAACTCATCGGGCTTACCTTCGCTCTGACCATTTTAGAGAACATGTTCACCGCTTCCTTTCCATCCCCAGTATCAAGATACCTCCTAACAATCACATTCCATGAGACATCATTCGGGTTCCTGATTTCATCAAACATCCTCCTCGCATCACTCATTAACCTACACTTCCCATATACATCAACGATTGAACTTTCCAATATAACATTGCCAACAAACCCGTATTTCAGAATAAGGCCATGCACCTGCCTAGATAGCCAAAGTTCCAAGGCAATGCCACAAGAACCAAGAACACTTGCAAACGTGATCTCACTAGCAAAAACACCCTCTCCAAACATCCTTGAAAACAAACCCAATGCATGCCCCGCGAATCCATTTCTCGTGTACGCAGTGATGATCGCATTCCAAGAACCGCCATTCTTGCGGGGCATTTCATCAAACAATTCCTTGGCATCCCCCAAACAACCGCATTTCCCATAACTTTCGATTGCCCTGTTGAGCAAAAACACTGGCGGATGGGGATATGATGTGATTAAATGCGATTCAACTTTCCGGGTCTCAATAATCGCCTTATTTGAGGCGCATATTCTGAAGAGATGGGCATAAAGAAAGAAAGGTAACTGGACATCGGATGTGAATAGAATGACCACTGCTTTTGGAAGGCGGCCGAGACGTAGGTTGTTGAGGATGGCGGTGGTTACTGCCTTGGTGGAGAGCCTCAAAACGGAGTTCCCCGGGGTGGTAGTTGTGGCCGTTGAGTTGAGTTGTCGGCTTATATATCCGGCATTCGAGCCCATGTAACATAGGGAAATACCAAATACGAGAATCATAGTATTCGGAAATATATTTGGACGGCCATTTGTTTCGTCACCATTTCTAAAAACACCAGTGGCATACTCGATAAATTTTTTATTACTATTACAATTATACTACAGGCACGACGAGATTACAGGTTGAGTCATAAAGTGAATTATTTATAAAACACCTGAGCTATACACGATAAATGTTTCTTTTTCAAGTTTTTTCCCAAGAAAAACCGAGAACTTTGGACATAAAAAATAATATTTTTATAATTCAGATCGAGTCAAAGGTATGGGTCACGAAGCACATCGTTTTAGAATATCAAGTCGACCTTTATATATATTTTTCGCAATCATTTAGAGTCCATCAACGAATGATCCTACAAAGTGTGATTTTGAGGCTCAAGTATAATATAATACGAGTACATAGCAACACGCACATACAAATTTTTTTGTTCGTATGTTTTACAACATTTTAAGCAACTTCTTGAGAAGCAGGAGACGTGTATTTAAGAATGGCACCGAGTATTCGTTCTTTATCTCTGGTAGGAAATGCCTCCAGTAGAACTCCGTTTTTGTAAAAATGAAATAGAGGAACACTCTGCATCACATCACTTTAATCTTTGTTACATCCCAAATATCAGACAAAATGCATATATAAAAACTTGAACTTTGCTAGGAGGAGATGAGCTACCCGTATTCGCAGTCGATCAGCAACCTCTGATTCTTCATCATATTCGTCGATCACCTGAGTCCACACGTAGTATAGGAAACTTTTTAGTTACTTCATGATTAAATAACGGCCCTGTTTAGTAGAAAATCCGTGGCAGCAACACTCACATTGTGCTTCAGAAAAACTACCGGAGCTCCCTGATCACCGGATCCCTTGCATAATTTAGTGAAACCCTGTTCGATATACTTGCAGCTGCCACATGAAGTTCGATAAAAATCCACCACTACTAATGCATTTGATTCTTTGCTCTTTTCGAGAATCCTTAAAAAATCGTCATCTGTGTAAAACTCTCTAACACAGTCAACGGGACAGAGCTCATCATCTTCGGATAATTCTTCAACATTCTCATCCAGAATACTTCTGATTTCAGAAAATCTTGGCGTATAATTTTTCTTTGTTTCAACTGTGATTAAACTCCTAGAATGGCGTAGACTTGTAGTCGTCAAGTCACATGAGTACGTGATGCTTCTACCCAAAAACAAAGCAGCAGACATAACTGGATGTTGACAATCTAGTTGCAGGTTGATTTTTCTAACATTATTAACGAGGGCCATCTGATGAAAAATGCGTTGCATCTGTATGATAAGTAAACAAATTTGGTACCCACAGATGTTTCGAACTTGGCAAAAACTTTTTAAATGAACAAAAATACTTATTCCACAAGTAGGGGATATTTCAAATCAAGAAATCAGTCTGTTTGAACTGTCTTTCAGATGGCAAAGGCAATTTATTCTGCTATGACACGGAACAAATAACATCAGAAAGTAAGAATCTGCAGGCACAAGTTAATTAACAAAAGATCAAGTCAGTAAAAATCTCAACAAATCTTGACCATATGTTACTCTTAGAAGCACACATCGATCACATAAATTTGCTTACAATTAAAAGTGAAGGAATCTAATTAATACTCCGCCACTCTATGCATTGAAGCTTGCTATTAGCAACAGACATGGTGAGAAATAGCACAGAGCATAGTACAAAATAAACAGGCCAACATGTAAGAACATGCTCTCTAATCATCAAATTTTACTCCATAAAAACCATTTCATAACCAAAGGGTCAAACCAATACAAATGATCCTCATTTGTCACTTGATTAAACAACACAAAGCAGAGGTAGATTGACACGACAAAGAATGACACAGTAGAGAAGCAAGAAAAAAGTTAAATATAAAGTTCATATCAATTAATAAAGTAAAAAGGGAAGATTGCATTGTGATTTGTGACGCAGTTAGTTAGTTGGGAGTAGATACTCAAATTTGAAGTATAAAAGAAATGCATTGATCATTATTCATGGATTCACAGAAATAAAATCTCTTCTCTCGATTCTATATTCTTCTGTTCTTCATCATTCTTAGGAGTCCGGCTAACTTGACTATCCCTCTATCATTTGGAACCAAGCTGCAATTGGCTCCCAAAAAACGAACTTTTATGCGTAAATTTGTTAGAAATGCACGTTTGACCCTAAATCTATAGAATCAACCCCAACCTGTCCCTCAAGCTAAATGCAATATCGGGTCCACTGTTCAAGCAAGGAGAACATATTAATATACATTGTTAAGGGAATGTACCGTAGATATAAATACTCCATATCTTTATCACTGCTATAATGAAAACAAGTTTCATATAGCCGTAGTACTATAAAACCAAATGCAACTGATTCAACTCAAGAACAGTTCACCATATACACACGAAACGAAATTAGAATAAACAAGAATGAAGACCATAAAACGGGAGGGAAAATAAAGGAATGTTTGATCAATGGGTCTTCATAAATGTTGGGCGGGAAGAGTTTAAAGAAAGATTTCCTTACTGGGTATCTCTGCAATTGAGCGTATCGACGAAAAGATCGAAACTTTTTGGATAAGAGAGTGGAAGTCTGGAAGACAACAACCATCCATACATACATACGCAGGTGCTGTGGCAAAGATTTGAATGGTTAATAGCAAATTGGCCCACTACTTAATGCAATTTCAAATATCACCCCCTAAATTGTTTACAATTAAAAATTGATTTTAGAATATTTTGAATCAGTATTTTCCTAATGAACGTTGAATTGTAATCTCTTATGTTGGGATGCAACCAAAGTCCACATTGAAGATCTAGAGAAAAATCATGGATTAATAAAGATGGAATGATATCTCTATTGGTATGATGTCTTTTGGGTGGTTCCGAAAGCAAAACCATGAGGGTTAAAAACTCAAAGTGGACAATATCATATCAGTGTGGAGATATCCGGATTCCATTGGTCCTAACATCTTACCTTGTAAGGCACTTTAAAATCCTCAAATTCAAATTCACCGAGTCAATGATAACCGTATCATTTACACCTAATAATATTATTACCGCGTTAGGCAATTTGAAAGTTGAATAATAATAATAGTTTATTACTCTTATCATTCTATGCGCTTTTATCACGGTTAAAACGTATATATTAATCAATCAAGTCGTTTCCAAAGAAGAAGAAGCGATAATCATGAAGACTCTTGTTTCGTCTCTTCTGTTTTTTCTTTCTTTCTTGCCGGCTTTTGTCTCTGCTACTCTATTGTTTCAGGTGTATATACATTTTTCGATCTTTCTTTTGATTGATTTGATTATCATCTGCATGATCTTGTGGATAAAGTTTGATGAATTTGTGGGTACCCGTACATTTTGTTTTTTTAGATTAACATGTGCTCGTATGCTGATTGGATCACCAGGGATTCAACTGGGAATCAAGCAACAAGGAAGGGGGCTTGTACAACTCGCTTATGAACGTCGTACCCGACATAGCCAGTGCTGGATTCACTCACGTTTGGCTGCCACCACCTTCTCATTCAATTGCACCCCAAGTTGAGTCCACCTTTTTCTTTTTTAGTTTGCTCCTCAAATTCTACTGTTTTATTTTTTGACACATGGAAACATGATCACGCGGGTTTTGTGGACGATTTAATTATCACATCGCAGGAAAACCCTGCTGAACATGTCTTGCATCTGCGTCCAAAGATTTTTATTTTTGTTTTTATGTTGTTTGTTGTTGGTCACACTATGTGGTGTGTGTGACATGTGTTCGACTTCGAGCCATGTCTATATTCGCAGCTTGTATGTTACAGTTTATGATGTGGTTATAAAAGTAAAAACCTCTCTGTGCAGAACTTTGCAACAGCTTGATGACTAATGACTCAATACAGATTAGAAATTAGTTCATCATAATATAAAATGATAATCATGCAGGTTACCTGCCAGGAAGGTTATACGATCTTGATGCTTCAAAGTACGGAAATGGGGGGCAACTTAAATCATTAACCCACTCGTTCCATCAGAAGGGCATCAAAGTCCTTGCTGATATTGTTATAAACCACAGAACTGCTGAGAAAAAGGATGGCAGAGGGATATACTGCATCTTTGAAGGAGGAACTCCAGATGATAAACTCGATTGGGGGCCATCATTCATCTGCAGGGACGATACCCAATATTCAGATGGCAATGGGAATCTTGATTCAGGAGAAGGATATGGGCCCGCTCCCGATATTGATCATTTGAATCCAAAGGTGCAAAATGATCTATCAGATTGGCTTAACTGGCTCAAGACGGATATTGGGTTTGATGGATGGAGGTTTGATTTTGTGAAGGGATATTCTCCCAGCATAACCAAGATATATATGCAAAAAACGTCCCCAGATTTCGCAGTTGGGGAACTCTGGGACTCCCTTTCCTATGCACAGGATGGAAAACCAGAATATAATCAAGATAGGCATCGGAACGAACTGGTTCAGTGGGTTCAGAATGGTGGCGGGAGTGTTACAGCTTTTGATTTCACTACAAAGGGAATACTTCAAGCTGCTGTGCAAGGAGAATTGTGGAGATTGAAGGATTCGAATGGGCATCCTCCAGGGTTGATAGGCATTTTGCCCAACAATGCCGTCACTTTTATTGACAATCATGATACGGGATCCACACAAAACTTATGGCCATTTCCATCTGACAAAATCATGCAAGGATATGCTTATATCCTAACCCATCCTGGAATCCCATCCGTGGTAATTTTTTCATTGCGGCCATATATATTCAAAAAAACTTACTCGTTCTTTTTACTGCATTTAGGATGCCTTAGCTGAATGAATGATGTTGATTTACTCGTTTATCTTGTACACAGTTTTATGACCACTTCTTTGATTGGGGGAAGAAGGATGAAATTGCTGTATTATGTGCGATTCGAGCAAGAAATGGCATCGTAGCAACAAGTAAAGTGGATATTTTGGCTGCTGATTCTGATCTCTACGTGGCAAAAATAGACAATAAGATTATTTTGAAAATTGGACCGAAAATGGATCTTGGGAACCTAATTCCGCCCGATTTTAAGTTATCAACCTCTGGAAATGACTATGCAGTTTGGGAGAAGAAATAGTGTTACATGTTTGATTTCAGCAAGACATTAAGAAACAGCTTTTTCTTAAACAATGTGATGTGGACATACTGGATTTTAATAAAATGAAGTATTGTCACATGATCCAACTCCACTTCTAGTTCAATGTGTATGTATTGTCACATGATCCAACTCAATTTCACGTGTATAAATCTGTGTGTATTGTCACATGATCCAACTCCATTTCTAGTTCTGCGTGTGTGTGTGGATGGGTGGTATGATGGAGGAAAACTCACTTAAATTGCACAAGAAAAAATTCATACATAACAAAATGATACAATGCTTTTTTCACAAGATTTATACACGTGAAATTGTTACACTTCTCAGAGCTCTCCACCCTTACTACAAACACCTAGCAAACCATTGTAACGACATGGAGTTACTACAAACAAGGTATATATACAAGTATGAGTGGACTAAACACAGTAGCAAGAGAAATTTTGTTCTATTTGAAGGAATAGCATGAAATCACGCATTAACTATATTATGAATCTGCTCCAACTTATAGCGCTCAATACAAAACTGGCATTGAACATATTTTGATGTAATAACAAAAACTTTGTACCGTTGGAATTTGTATATTCCAAGAAAATGATCATTAAATTTTATTTCGATGAAATAACTCTTGTGTTCGACAAAATTGATACCCAAAACGATGATAAAAGCAAATGGCAGTTGAGCAGATTCTAAGAGTAAGGAACTGACTAAAATAGCGAAGCTCACCAGTCAAAATCCACCACTGACATGGGAGGGAAGCATTGATCAGACAAATCAGGGATAATCGGAACCCAGAGTTGATTCCAGTTCCTCAGCTTTCTTTATCGTGCACTCCCCCTTGCTTCGTCTGATGCATAATACACTCGATTCAATATATCCCTTGTGCCATTCGTTATCCTAGAATAATCCATGCAAACTAACATAAGAAAAATGTATGGAAAAATATAAGTGATTTCAACTAGCATAAATCAGCATTTTATCCAACCCAAGTCAAGATTGAACCTTCGAGGAATCAGCACACGCTCGTACACAGTAACCTGCTACCGGGCATACAAGTTTAATCCAAATTCTTGAAAAATAACGAAATTAAAAGCAAATAATCGATTAGGAAAGAAGAAGAAAAAGGACAGCAGTACCTCCTGGTATTTGGTTACTGCTTTGCTGGAAAATCTTTTCGATCTTCTTACAGGAACAAGCTCAGTTCTTGCCACCCGGGGTTTTATTTTCTTCATCTTCCCATTCATTATAATGGAAAAAAAGAGGGTATTTGAGGTTAACATACACAATACAAAAATGAAATCATACGAAAACACACAGAGAGGGAGAGAGCTGAACTGGAGAAGTTTTGATGAAGCATTCTTGACTGCCTGAGAGAGAAGACGGAGATGGAGTTGTTCCATTCTCTTCTTGTTTTCTTCCAATCTTTGCTGCCGTGTTTTCTCATATTTCACCATTTTTTCCGCTTGCTGGTTCATAATTTTTTTTTTTTAATTCCGCAATGAGCTAATGAAAATAGAGTGAAAGACAAGGAGGAATGAGCAAGAAGAATTTTGCTGATTTGAAATGCGTAGCTCTTAATTGACTCTTTAGATTATTTCATGAAATTTTTTCTGATTATTTTATATTTTAAAAGTTCTTAGCATTTTGGTTATATAAGAATTTGAAACATAACTAATAGTAGAATATTAAATAAATGATTAGAATAGAATTGAAATAGTAATGTTGATTTGTGAAAATTAAGCGAGCAAACAAATATCCTGTACTTAAAAAGTTCCTCCGACCAAAACGCTCGGTGCAAAAACACCTTTTCAAATTTATTTTACATCTAATCATTTAAAGAAACTTTGTTTATATCATATTTGCTCACTTCCTTAAACAATTTTAAAAAAAAACTAAGTAAATATGTCATTTTTTAATTCACACAAAATATCTTATCTTATTTGTTATGTGAAAATTCGTTATCTGAACACTGCCACAATATAAATTCTTGTTTTAAGAATATTTGTAGCATCTGTTGACATGGTGAAATGTTTACCAGTCTCTGATTTCATAATAAAAAAAAAAAGGATTAAGAAGCCAAACACATTGAACAATCAACATCGAGGTAAAAAGATAACGGTATCTAAATGTGGAATCGAGAAATGTTTACTAATATTTAATCAAGCCTAAGCTCTTCAACCATGGAAGCATCTCTGTTAAGCCTTCTTCCAAAGTTCTTGGGTTATAATCGAGCTCCGCCTTAGCCTTTTCGCACGAGTATGCCCATTGATGCCTAAGAACGCTTACAGTCTGTCAAGCAAGGGCAGAAATCAAGTATAAGTCAGCCCACATGCGTACATGTCAGAAGACACCAAGTGTTATTGAACACCTCAACTCGTAGAAGTAAGATCTTTGGCAAATACAACCTAGAGTTATGTAATTCAAACCATTGTTACCATTCAATGTATTTGCCATACAGTATGGTTTCTCTGAAAAGAGAATCTGCAATAAAATTGAGAATTAATCCAGAGGTCCTGATAAAATCCAGTATTTACCAAAAACTTACGGGAATAAATTGTAGCCGCAACAATATATACGATCATTTGGTCTCAGCCTATAAATTGAAAACTAAAAAATTTCCAACTTCAGTTATTACATGGCTTCAATTGGAAAAGGCATCTTGTTTATGGGGAACAAGCATTGTTTTTGCGTCTGAAGTTGTTGATAGTAGGGGTTCCAAGTTCACAAAAATGAAATTTGTTCACACGCAATAAATTGAGAAAAAGAACACAGTTAACAGAAACACAATAAATTCTATACCGGCGGACTGATCAAGGGAAGCTTTCCCGTTAATCTGGAGAAAACAATAGATAACCATCCATATGTTTCAACAAGCCAAAGTGGGAGACCAAACGAAGGTTTTGCAGTATGAGTTATGGACGCAGCTAGATCAAAAACATCCTTAAAGGATGCGTTTTCTCCTGTCAGAAGGTATCTTTCACCCACTCGACCTTTGTTCATTGCTGCAATGTGACCCTGTGCTACATCATCCACATGGCAGAATGAGAATCCTTTTTCTTGGCCAACGTAACCAGGTAACCGCCAATTAAAACGTTCCACAAGCTGACAGAAAGAATAAGCAAGCAAGCAGTTATAAAAGAGAAAAAATGTCCCCTGAAACAAGAAGATACTCCTCAAGGATGAACATCCAAAGCTTATTACCTGAGCTTCACCTAAAAGACTGTACTAACAATCATATCATAACAACGACTAAGACAGAATCGAGGTCTAACATCCACATGGTAAAAATCAAAGTGACTGCCAGAGTAATATAATCACAACAGGATCGAATATTTCCTGATTAAACAATGAGTTGAGGTATAGCATTCATGTTCCAGTATTGGTATACAATATACTTTAACTAGTCCAGAAATTAACACCTCAAATTTCAGAATAATCAACCACATCTCCAAAATAAAATTCATTATACATCTCCTAGGAATATCATTTCGGAAAAACAAGGTGGTGTCAACATCATCCGTTTTGATTAAATGGAGTCATCAATGCCCAACTAGTCCATAACATACACTACACCGGACTAAGATCGCAAGTAATTTTTACCAGATGCGCCACCACGTTTCCGGTAGTGACTTTGCCAGGCCCATATATAACTCCTGGATAAACAGGAACTATAGGTATCCCCTCTTCTGCAGCTTCTAAAGCAATCTTATCGGCTATTACTTTCGATTTCTCATACTCTGTACAGAAACGCCCGGCAGGATGCATCTATTGAAATTTACGACAAACAAATATCCTCAAAGATTAATTTTCCTTCTAAAACCCCAAGTAAAAAAAATTATTTTCTTTAACTTAATTTCACAGTAAACGATTTTCTCCACCTGGGTTTCATCTGCAATACGCCCATCAGTTGACCCCAAGGCAAAAAACGATGATGTGTAGATAATTTTCTCTACACCCTCGGTCTCTCTATAAGCTCGCAAAACATTCTTAAGCCCTCCAACATTGACCTATGACAAATGATTCTCATGGAACAAAGTCAGATAAAAGCCGAGTTTAGAAAAATACTCAGTTTTATCGCCAAGAAAAAAATAGTCGAGGGAGAAGCTTACGACAGAGAATCTGGACGGGTCAGGGAGCCATGGCTCAACGAGGGCAGCAACGTGGACGATGACGTGGCAACCTGAGAAAGCTTCAAGAAGCGACTGGTAGTCGGTAACATCACCGTAAGCAAGTTGAAGAGTCCCGCGGGTTGCAACGTCGTGGGCCGGCTGAGGTAAGCTGGAGAGATCGCTGGTTTTGCGAACAAATGCCTTGATGTGGTAGCCTTGGTTAAAGAGGGCATGGCAAATTCTACCGCCCAAGAAACCAGAAGCGCCGGTCACCAACACTACCTTCTTCATTATGCAATTTAATAAATAAATAAAGTGGAAGTTGGGATTTTATCATCCTACATTGTGGAATTGAAGAGTATTTTGACAATCTAATAATAATTTACATGATTTTTTTTTTTCTTGAGATTTCGGCCTAAAACTGATCGACCAATTTGATCTAATTTCTTATTTACCTCTAAAGCATTATTTACTAAATCATTTACTATATGCTCAATTGTCACAAATTCGTATTTTGGCAATTAATTTTGAATAGATTTCAAAATCATTTCGTCATTTTAAACTTCTCAAATAATCTCGAGCACAAATTATCCCAACACGTACAAATGAGTTGGAATGTTAAACAAGAAGTTAGAGTATTAAACTGTTTGGCATGAAAGATAATGTATTAGTTCAACTTTTTGCCTCAAGTTTTATCTTGAATTAGAATTATAAATCATTATGTTGTTTGATCACTTGTGAAGGTGAACTCGACTTTTGCCAATATACTCCATTTCGTCATATCCTTTGGAGCATGACAATCGAGTAACCAACTTTGCCAGGAAGGACGGAACATTGATGCATCAGAAACAGGGGTAAACATTGGGAGTTAGAACGTTCAAATTTATTCCAATATAGTGATCTTTCATCTACATCATACTAATTTACAGATGATTCCTGGATAAAAGTTATCATACTTTAAGAATCCATATGCAATAAAATCCACAAATACTTCAACCAGAAACTTCATAATCTTGAGCGGCGTAAGCATTTCATAGGGTTGAAAGCCGAATGTCTCCGACCAGATGTAAAAGGCTCTCTTCTCAATGTGTGTGATGACCCTATATCCCAGTTTTCCACATTTTTTGGGACACAGACGTCGAACAGGAATTGACCAAGAATCCCATGGACACCTATTTTCGGTGGGCTTGATAGAGGAATATAACGTTCCTTATGTTCATCGTGCACCGACCCAACGCCTCTATCCTCATGATACTCTAGAGAACCGGGCACAACGAAATGGTTGTTTAAGTCGAGTGTGATTCTTTCAAAGCTCTGATTTGATCTTGAAGCTGCTTTTCTCAGGTTGTGAAATGGATCCGAAATCTCTGTATCGGTTCCTTCTAAGCCCACTCTCTCTCCTTCCAGTTGTCGTATTCTTTGAGAGTATATTGCAACAGCTTTTCCAAGAAGCTCGGTCACAGCAGCCCTGTATTCTACGGGATAATTTCGAAAATGGCCTGCGTAAGATATAGTTATCAATTAGACAACTCAAAGTTCTTCAAATTATCGAGTCAAAAATGTTCGGGGAAATGCAATCATGGTAGGCAGGTGAAATTCAATGATTCAATGCTTAGTTACTTAATACGATCATAAACAAGGTAACAAACACAAAGGGACTGAAAAGTGAAAAATCCAGTAACATACCAACGTGAGATGAACTGTTCCACTTGACCAATTTAACGTCAGCTCCAAGGACTTTCAGTTTCGTAGCAAAATTGCAAATTATTTGAAAAGGAGCAAGATCGTCGTCTTCCGAGCACAATATGAGATATGGAGCACCCATGCTCTGATGACAAGATAACAGTAACAGTGAATGATGAACTAATAGTTGAAGCAGTAGTTTCAATTAAATTCGATAGATTCTTACAACTGTGGAGTAGAGTGTTTGCCAGTACTCAGCACGTTGTGATTCAAATCTGCTAAGAAAAAGTGCATCTAGACTGGAAGAGATGCAATTGGCAATCCATGTCACTAGTCGGGGAGGATGCGAAATTTTTAAAACACTTGGATGGAGAACAAATCGAGTGCCCAAGTCGCTTGTAAAGTCCACCGGAGTGGAATCAAAAATATTGCCAGAAAGACAGTCTTTAACAAGCCGAAAGTCATGCTTCATTAAGAAATACAGCTGTCAGTTTGAGGAAAAAAATTTCCCAAGATTCTTGTAGAACCAGGATTTGTACTATGGCAACAATGAAAAAAATCTTTAAGCAAAATAACAGATGGATATAGGGATAGAAAGCATCAAGATATGCAGAAGAAAGTATACCAAATTAACTTGAGTGTCACACTTGCCTTCGATTATCTGCAACCACATGGACATAGTAAGATCTCGATTTTTTTACCTATTTGCTATACTTTGGCGGAGAAAAGTTATCAACAACAACCTATAAACAGATAGATAAAACAAATACTTATATTTTAATTTACAAAAATGGCACATACATTAAGAACCTTATACATGCAAGCTTTTGGCCCGCCGGAAAAAGATGCAAAAACAACTGGGCAAGGCTGAATTTTTAGCTCCTGCATACAGAAAATACATAGGATGTCTGTGAGCAGAGTCATTTGAAAAAGACATCACAACAATGTCTTTTGTCTTCGCAATTTGTTAACCAAATAGAATTTTTGTTCACTTTGCATGTTTTCTCTGCTTTTTTTTCATGCAAATTAGTTGTGTCTGTTCTCAAAGAAATGACGTGCTATGGTCACAAAGTCTGAAACAAATCAAATGACGGTTAACATATATTGTGTGTGTGTGTGTGTGTGTTATGTTTTATATAGATAAACAACTTTCAGATTACGTATATTTTGAAAGTAAAATCGGGAGACAGTAGGTGAATTTAATATGACTAACCTGAACAAGCTCGCTGACAATTTCTAGAGCCAATGACTCAGCTTTATCTGGAAAGAATCTGCAAATAAAGCCGATACGGATATTGACATCCGTACAGCAGTAAAGCATGTAACCATGGAATTCTAACAGTTTATACAACCGAGGTACATACAAAGCAGCAACTAGATTCCTATCCATCAGCCAATGAAACAACCAAATAAGATATCTGAGATAAGCATAGTTCTATCCGATTAAAAATACGGTAAACTGGACGTTAGGAGCATTCTTTACCGAGTAATGTAAGGAACTAGCATCAAGACGATTTTGTTCCCCACATGGGATCAGTGTTTCCAACGCTAAAAAACCACTCCCACGAGACAATTATTTGAAGTCTTGACGACAAACATATCGAACAAGACTTGAGGAAAAAATTCCGTTGCAATAAAATGATTCCTCAAAATACAACTTCAAAAGTGTGTCAGCGAGAATCTATTCTTACTTAAATCCAAACTATCCATTGGATCATTCCATTTTATTCACCTAGCAAAATTAAAAGTAAGCGGATTCAAATATCCCATCAAACACGTGAAGTATAAAAGGTCTACAATTCAATCCCAAGCCAAATAAATACGTTCAATTTCATCGAATGAACAAAACTCAAGAAAACACAACTAAGATCAAATCTTTTTCAAACTGGATAAAACTCAACACTACTTAAAAGCAAGCAATAATCGGAATCACAGCGCCGCAATGGCAAAACAAAGATTTTGTTTTTCAGCTTACAGATTGAGAAATTGGGAGTGGCAAACAAGGGAATTCCATCCAATAGAAGAGTAGAGATCGACATAATTCTTCAAGTGCTTGTCTTGACTCGACATCCACGCAAACACCACGACTATTCCTTCCACTTTCCCCCTCTCCTTTCTTCCCCAGTAATGCCTTCCTCCAAATCCCCACATATTGCAAACCTTCCTCCGAATAAACAAACAAGAATTCCAAGAAAATTGACCAATATTTCTCGCAAATCACAAGCGAATCACGAGAGATGATTCCCGGTTTGAACTTTATTCAAGAGCTTAAAAAAAAAAGGAGTATGTTAACATGTAATTTTAAATGATTAATGGTTTTGTATTTACTTTACCTGCGTGTTGGTGTCATTTAAGTTCATCGCGATTCTTTCGCTACTAGCAAGCGTTTGGGCAATCAGGTCATGTAATTGTGGTCTGAACCAATTTTTTTAATATTTTTTAGATAAAATTGTGGCGATCTTTAAATAAATTGAAATTGGAAAAATGAAAATGGGATTTGGAAGATATCCGAAATTTTTCCAATTTAAACTGAAATCACGTCTCTTTTGCGACGCATTAAATAAAATCATAAAATATTAAGGGATGAATTTTGAGAGATTGGTTTCATGGTATTTTATCAATCACTGTCTTGCTATATCGATTCGGTGGATGTACTTATCCGGTGATGTGAGTGGTGAATGTGAGAATTGGCAATACGTATGCATAATATTAAACTTATGGTTCGAGTTCTACGAGGGACGTGTTTGTTAAATTTAGCTTTTTTATATATAATGAGGTAATTGGTACGATTTGAATCCAAGAACTCTAAGATCTTGAGCCCTCACACTTTGCTGCTAAGGTAAGAGAGATCCTGGATCATTGGCGTAAAATTTTGGATTCTATCTACGCTCTTGAACCATAAAAATATTGCTTTAAGTAATTTTCCATTGTTTTGAGGTCTAGAAATCGAGTGGATTTCTTTCCGATTGACATGGAAATAGAATTGTTCTTCATTTTCCAAAGGGGTTAAGGAACATCTTATAAATTACGCAGTAATGAGATCACAAATGATTGAAATAGGAAATCGAATTATTCAACTAAACCTGTAGCGTAACATCTGCATCAATATATAACCCGACTTTAATAGAGCAAGATCCACATGGAAGAACGATTGATGCTGGAAAAGATCCTGGTGTCCGTAAAGATATTTTATTACCATTCCTCAAAAATGTATATCCTATTTCTTCCAACTCCAAAGAATCGACCAAGAAGCAATCACCACACCTGCAATGGTAGGAAAATTCAAAACAATCACCAGCATCTTCAAAAGCCATGTCCTGTAACCTAAGATCATCAGCTGTTGTAGAATCCTGTCTAAGTATTTGCAGTTCATTGTCATAAAGTGCACGAGATCTTGGATCGCTGAGGGTTTCCCATGCTCTTTGCACCTCTAAAAACTCATTTCCGGATCCGTGTTTGTGATTGGATGTTTCTGAGGTCCTTTGCAGTTGTTTATCAGGATGACAGTTGAGAATGACCATTCGATAAGTTTTACGGATTTCTTCAGGGCTAGCATCTTCCTTCACACCCATAGTTTCATAATGGGTTTTCTGGCTGAACTTGGTTCTAAGTATCATGACTGACCAATGATCGCATCCAAAACTTCATTGTACGATAACAAAGAAAATCAATACAGATATCTACCAATTAGATTATACTAGTTACAAAACAGGGATACGAGAGAGGAAAATACCAATTTTTAATGAAAGAACGAAACTTATACACATTACAATTGCTTAAGCTAAATATTTAAAAAACAAAGAAAATGGATTTACATTGAACAAAATTGATTGAATTTACTTTGTCCCCACAATTCAATAGGTTAACCAGGATTCTACACTCATTTAACCACAAAATATTGATCTTGGTTTCCCCATTGGCTCAAACAGGAATCTAGAAAATTAAACACTGAAAGACAAGGTTTGAGGTTAGACAAGGACTACGAAAATAGAACCCCCATGCACCTCTATATTTCATACTCCAACCTATACATTTGCAAATAATATAATTGTTTTACCAGACAAACAGTGATACATATCCAAATGGAGAACCTTATATCCAAATGTTTTGGTTCCCAATATATCAGTAATATATAGAGCTTGAGGCAAGATATAACAAATGCAAAGAATGAAGCCAACACCATCTCCATTCTCCCTAACACTCATTCCTTCCCCACGCCAACCAGTAATCATCTGACCTCAAATGAAGATGCAGGTCACATCTATGCTAATCCCTCAGGGCCTCAGCCAATAAACAATGTTAAGTGGCATTTGCAATTAAATCCTGCTTTCAGTTTCATCATTGCAGGTATGGCATCAGCTAGATTGGGATATGCAGTGAAGAAGAACAAAAAAAATGAAACAGAAAAGAAACTTCGCGAGTTTGCAGAATGAAATTCTGAATTGTATTGAATGGATCGTGCATGATTCCTGTGCTCTGATTATGAACAACTATGTAACCAAACGAATGTGTCTACCTAATTAACTGATCCACCGCAAGACATAACTAAACCACATAAATTTAAGCTGCTCTAAACCAAATAAATGGGTGTAACTCAATCACCGTTTGTCATCTGCCCATAAGCGTCTCACATGAAACACAAGCCACCCAAACCTTGCCATTCGAGGCCATTAAGCCATATAATAAAAATATACAATTTTCTTGATCCTTTCAGTCAAACCTTTTCACCTGTCCGAATCTCCCGCTAGCACGTATCTCTTCCACACAGACTCGTATCGGTTCGAACAAGAAATTATCTTTTACTCTATCAAATCAAATAATGAAACGGAAGCAAGGATGCACAAAAAATTCAACGCGGTTCACCAATTTTTAACAATGTGGGCCTGATACAGAATCGCAACTCGTGAGAAAAGATTCATTATTACCTCGATGCAACGTCGTAGATGAGATTTTACTCCGTGCGAAACGGTCGCCGTGGACAGTTGCCGGAAGAATTGCTTCTTAGGGTTTACTGAGCCGCTGATTGTGAAATAATGAGATTACACTGTTTTTGTTTGGTTTGAATGTGTATTTTTTTTAATACATATATATGTATACAAATTGATACACGTAAATATATAAATATAATATAATATATATATATACAAAATATATTTAAAAATGCATATTTGATCATTTTAAGAAGAAATAAATTAATTTAGAATTCAGATAACATAAAAATTTCAGTGATGTACATGAGTGTCTAAATTTTTTGGTATTAAATAATTTTTTGTTGCTTTTGATTTATAATCTTTTATAAAAATTCTTTTTCATCTTATGAGTAAACATGCATATTGTCTTTGAAGGAACTTTGAGATGGTGGACTACATGAATATTTTAATAGTGATCATAAGTTCGATTTTGTCTGTCAATATTTTCCCTGACGAACACAAATTTTATTCAATAGGATTTATTTGACAAGCTCGATTTGTAAGTTACTGTGTTAGTCTTCAGAATACATCCAATCCACACCAAAATATAATGACTACAAGTTCAAGTGATTAAAAAAATATGCAAAGCATAAAATTTCTCATGCCCTCTAATTTCTCTTTCTTTTTTTTTTTCCTTTTATTGGAAAATCACCATGGAATTTTTTAAAATGGATACAAAACTTGATGACTTCAGATATTTTAATATTTCAAATCTTGCTGATGGGTTTTTCAATTCTAGATAAAACTGAATATGAACTTGATATTTATAATTAATTATTTAAAATTTAAATGCGAATAAAAGACATTATTAATAAAATATTTGATTATCTTTCCCTATATTGGATATAAATAAATGAAAAAAATTAAAAAGAAAATCGTTGTATCATTCCACATGTATACGATGACTTTCGAGCAGGATAACGCAATATATGAGGACATCGCTCCACGTAACACCATACACTCCCAGCTCTCCCATTCTAGCTAGAAAGAAATGGGGGCACTTTCCTTTATCTCAACCGTTCCTTCTGTAATTCCCTTAATTCAGTCAACATCTGCCACCGCCATTCTCCCCATTCATCATTACGTATGTCCATTTTCTTGTTATTGCTCTGGTGAACTTGAGTTTTGACCAAGATTATAACATTGGATTTTTGTTTTTATGGGAATTTTCAGCGAACAATAACTTGCAAAGTGGAAGCTGATCCCGAAAATGAGTTTAGCTCCTCGCGACGCCACATTCTACATTGTTTTGGAGCTACAGTTGGAATGGTCAGATTTTTGCTTCCTCCACATTTATTATTTCGCAGTACTGGCTTTCACTTTCAAGGTCTATTTGACATTATTAGTCTTCATGATTCACGTGTAATGTGTATTTGATATTTTGTGTTCAATTATTGTGTTCGTGGTGACATTGTAGAAACTACACGTCGCTATCTGATATTTTGGAGAACGAAATTTGATGGATTTTGTAGGTAAGAAGACAAATATTTGTGATGGAGAATCATAGAACGTCAAAGGCTGTGATTTGAACCAAGATTATAAGTTAATGGGGCCAAAGAAATTTGAAAGGATTAAGTTTGATGCTTATTATCAGACAAAATTTTAACTGAAAAAAATCAGCTAGCTAACTTTGAATTTTCATATGAACTGCGCGTCTCTGCCATTAGGCTCTCTTTAGTGTTCCTTGTGCCATTGAGAAAAGTTATCTTATTTTCCATAAATGCAATTACTTCCATCACATTTTTATTAAGCATCCATAATATTGCTTGGATCCCACGTGCGGCTATACAAGACATTGTGGAGTGGCCTGTAAGTTGGGATGATCTACTGCCTAAAGGCCAGTCTTGGATTTGGGCTCTCTGGTTTAGCTCATGTAAGACTCAACATTGATGTTTTTATTGAGAATAGACCCAAATGATGGGTTGATTGTGCTAATTGCTACTAGCTGAACAGTCAATAATGTGGGTTGCATTCATGTTATAGATCGAATTAAGATATACGCATTGCATATTGATAGGTCAGTAAAAGTTATCTAGAATGAGCTGCCATGAGCGGCTTCTCAAAGGGTTTGCAATGTTATAATCTCCATCGGTTTCACAAAAAATGGAGTAACGAGTTTGAATTGCTCTCCCGTCTAAAAAGGTAGTCTTTTGGATTTTGGAACCTTCAATGAGACGCATGGCCTAACGTTCATCTCTTGATGATTAGTCAAATACCTAACAAGCACGTGATACAGGTTGACATAGGACAGTGGATATCATTTTCAAAATGTCAATCCACATGATTCCAGCCGAAAACACACACACCATGGACTGACAAATAATCTTCTTTCACACACAAATGAAAATTTTAAATATGTTAGGCTTCTGTTCTTACTTCACCTAGATATTGATCAATTTGAACATATTCAAGTGGCAGAATGATGGATTTCTGCCAATCGACTTTCTCAGGACTTGATAGGAAGATCCAGTTCTTTCATTGAAGTGGCTAATGCTGCTGATTTGAACCAGCGTAGACAACGCTCTGAATTTCAATGTGAGCTTTATCAGAACTTCCATTCGTTAATGATATGATACAGATATCTTCCTTTTGGCTGTAAAATTAGTGCATTTGTCTATTTTTCAGCGAAGATTAAGACAACTCTTTCTATTGCACTGAAGGTATATCATAGTATTACAAGACTTTGATCTTTTGTCCTTTTTCACTGGAAATGAGATGGATTACTCTTTTAATTTTGTCCTTGTAGGGGAACCCAGATCTTTTGCCATCAGTATTAACTCTGTCACTCAATGATGCTGTGACTTATGACAAGGTTAGGTATAATCTACTGTATTGTCTGCTGAAGATTAGGAGAACAAAAGATTGATGTATTTGCTCATCAAGTTTGCAGGCAACAAATTCTGGAGGCCCCAACGGATCAATTCGCATTAGGTAATATGTTATGATTTTGATATTGATATTAGTTTGTTGAGTTGTTTCTGTTCTTGTATTAAATAAATGTTAAGATTTACCAAACATCCTGACATAAATTTATGCATCACCACTTTCAAATGAGTTAACACCTAAATTTTTCCTTTCCCTGTAATACTCTTTTCATGTATCTTCTACAATTTTCTGTATATTTCTTTCTTGAAGCTCAGAGATTAACCGACCAGAAAATAAAGGGCTTTCCGGGGCTTTAAATTTGTTGGAGGAAGTGAAGAAAGAAGTAGATTCATATTCCAAAGCTGGACCTATCGCGTATGCAGATCTTATCCACTTTGCAGGTTAGCTTTTGAATAAATTTCTATTAAACCGAGTGCTTCATCCATATATTTTGCGCCACTTAGAAGGAGATGACTGAAGGATACGCTGGCATTGCAAATTTTCCATTTCAGTTGCTGGGGAACAATATTAAATGCAATTCCTTGTAGACTGAAGCAATGTCTGTTTTTCAATAGTTCCAGCTACTCTATGGTTGTACTAAGATTATTTTCGTTCCTCCATAATGCAGCACAAAGTGCGGTCAAATCAACCTTTCTTGCTGCAGCTATTAGAAAATGTGGTGGGAATGAGGAGAAAGGGGCCTTACTGTACTCTGCTTATGGTTCAAGCGGGCAGGTTTGTTGCAATGCTGAAGATTGCTTACCAATTATATGTTTGTTACCTTAGCAACTAGATGTATTCAATGCTTTTGCTTCATATCCGATCCTATAGGAAAAAGAACGTAAATTATGAAAAGAATGAGAAAGGAAAAATACAGATAAAAAGGAAAAATAATAGAAAAACTGATGTTGGGTGCATTAATCTACAGGCTAATCGGTCTATGTAGAGCTGAAAACTCCCCTTACATTCAAAATTCAGCTTATTCTCCCTTCAATAAAGGACTAGTGCAAATAGGAGAAATAACAACTATAAATGATCACTGCAAGTCATCTAGACATCAAACATAAATCATATCTAAATTAATCTCTAAATCATGCATGCTGTGACTTTGATAATTGGTATATTCTATTAGGTTGTATTTGGATGGAAGGATTTGATTTAGATGAAATAATTAGAAATCTAATCATTTGAAATTTATGGATGTGAATGACACGTCCTTCCAAAATGCATTGAAAAAGGAGTAGGAACCTGAAGTACCTTCTCTAATTTTTATCTGAACATAAATGATGGATTTGAATGAGGAATTCCTTCTATTCAAATACAACTTTATGTTTTTCCAATGATTTTTTGGGAAAGATCATTGTATCCTGCACATTCAATTCTTAGGTATGACACAACTCGTGGATATGATCATGGATGTGAGAAACTATTTGTTTTCTTTTGGCTCGCTGCTATATTTTATTTTTACTTTTTTGTTCGAATAGTGGGGCCTGTTTGATCGGGAGTTCGGAAGGTCCGATGCCCAAGAACCTGATCCAGAAGGAAGGGTCCCTCAGTGGGAGAAATCAAGCGTTCAGGAAATGAAGGATAAGTTCTCATCTATTGGCTTTGGCCCTCGCCAGGTAAACGAGACTGCCACTGCCACTGCCTGTGTCTAAGTAAAAAACCTGCTTTTAATGATGGTATTCTAGCTAACTACTTCAGGACGTTTTGAGCTTAATAATCCGAATGTCGTAATGTCCTTTACCGGCTTTACCATTTTGCATATACTTTCTTTTATACCGCAGCTTGCTGTCATGTCGGCGTTCTTGGGTCCCGACCAATCCGCAACAGAGGCATTACTTGCCTCAGATCCAGAAGTCCTTCCATGGGTTCAGAAGTACCAACGTAGCCGTGAAACTGTTTCTCAGACTGATTATGAGGTATATTTTCGACATATATAGCTGTAATCTGACATTTACAAGGGGGATATATATCTACATCCGGACCCATTGTGGTGGCAAGCAAAATATCCATTCTGATTTAGCAACTGACCTTGGTTATTCCTTTCAGGTTGATCTCATCACCACTCTAACAAAATTGTGTTCCTTCGGCCAAGAAATCAATTATGAGGCTTACACGTATCCCGTCCCACGTGTAGATTTGGGAAAACTTAAATTGTAGAGATGTGGCCAGCAAGCGAAGGGGGCAAATCGGGAAAAAAAGACCTAAATTCAATCAGAGTCATATTCCTCTGGCCTTTTGCCCTGGGGGCCTGGGGGGTTCTTTTACATGTTAACATTGGGATTTTAAAGTATCTGTTAAGATTGAGACTTGTTCTTAACTCCATCTCACGATACACCTCTCTCACGATGAACATCTGAAACGTGAAGTTTACAAATGATCTAAGTATGAGCAGAACGGGTTGCTTAACTATGTGCAGTCCAATAAATAACGATTATCATGTTAAAATCTAGCTCAATAGAAGACGATTGTCTAAGTCTGTATATAAAACTCATAAATTTTATCCAATTGGACAACTAACGATATCCTTATCGATGATGGTATATTATATATTATAAATAATTGTATATTGGTTGGGTTGGCCCTTAATGGCTCCCTATGCCTCTTCACACCAAGAATTATGGTCTTCCCACCATAAACTCGTATCTTGTATGACCAATTCATATATTTGTTGGCCCAATATTGTCAATTAATAATTCAAAATTTTAATTACTAACTAAATTAATTATATACATGGGATCCAATAAAAAGAACTAAATAAATTAATTATATATATAGGATCCAATAAAAAGACCAACCTGGCAGATTATTGATTTTTCTGTGGAGGAGCTTGGATTAATAAAATCCGTGATTCCAAATTTTTTTCCCTATGTTGACCATCCGCAAATCGTAATTTATATCAATTGTCTAATTCTTTTTATATATAATTATGCACACAATTAGAATACATTGCTGTCACGCACTACGGAAATTATATATAAAGCCCACCAACCCACCTATTTCAAAATTTTGTTGGTTAAGATCAACACCTATAATTTTGGAAGTCCCGTGCAACCTGTAAATTGATGCTCAAATTTCATTTTAACGATTGAGTTCAATCTATCTTTATGACATTATCTTGAGAGCGTATTCAACGAATCACATTTATTTTTAAATGAGAGTTTCATGATTTTTATAAGAGGATATGATATGTGAAAATGAACGTAGATCATGGGATACATCTGTAGAGTAACATTCTAAAGATATACAAATCTTTTATATATGTCGAGCTGGCTTGAAACTAGAATCTACTTCTTTGAATGGTTTGTGTTATAAGTTCTTGCATTCATCGTTATATCATAAGAAGAGGATTGTCATTTGTAAGTTACATATCAAATTTATTTATTTTCTAGTTGGATGCATTGAATTATAGATATCCATGATCACTTTAATCTCTCTAAACAACTTGGAATAACAATATCTTTAGTCATTCTAAATCACATTAAGGACTTTCTTAAAAATTCAAATGGGTTAAGCCTTTTTGTTTCGGATTTATATAATTATTATAATTATAAGATGAAGTATAATAATAAATGAAAATTATGATATGAAAATAAAATTATATAAATCAGTCAAAATATATGTAATAGCATTCCTCTGTTTGATTGGGGTCAGAATTCAGAAACAAATGTGATTTTGATTATATGTTGTAAAACAATCAATGATAGTGAAGTGCACAGTGGATGATGTCAGATAAATTGCTGTGGCTTTTCCGAAATAAAATGATAATAGTTCACATAGAAAATTACAAACACTAAGCATGTTATTGTAATAACCTAAATTAACAATTGTTTATTACATTTTGTTTATAATCAATTAATTAAAGTGAAGAGCAAACAGAAATCAAGAATAATATGACTTTTTCAAGGAAATATTTCATAATATTAAATGTAACACATCAAAAAAATTGCAAATAAAACGGAGTTTACATATTTGAGCCTATTGATTGGACAAAACACTCAATTGTCATTGACCAAATTAAAAACGCCATATTTAAATTAAGGTTGCGTGCCTTGTATAAAAAAACGATTCGATAACGAAGTGAACTCCATAAAGTAAAACAAATATAAGACGTTTTAAAACAAGGGGGTGAATAACAAAGAAACTTCACCAGAAAGAAGGAAAAAAACAATGGAGAAGGGGATGATTCTGTTTTAGGCGACTATCCTCACTGTTGTGCATCATCAGGTTTGCTGGCTTCTTTGATGTCATCAGCTCCATCATCCTTCAGCAGAAGACAAAACACAATAAATATTTTCAATTGCTTAATCAAGAAAATTGTAGCTGATAACAAACGAATCAATCCAATTCACAAGCTCTACGATCGGACTAAAATATTGTTTCAGCTTGAGCATCTTCCGATTTATTTTTAACCAAATTCGATCTTAAAATGTTTTGTATGGTAAAACCAAAGCCGCTCTCGAGCTTTTAGTGATTTACTTGTACAATATACATCAACAGAGTTGTGGAGCAAGGAATACCTGCATGTCAGAGGTCCACAAAGTGAGGTTGTCACGAAGAAGTTGCATAATCAATGTGCTATCTTTGTAGGACTCCTCGCCGAGGGTGTCCAACTCAGCTATGGCTTCATCAAAGGCCTGTTGATAAGAAAAGGCATCATACAACTTGCATCTTCGAGTGTTTAACAAGTAATAGCGTATGCAATTGAGCTATCCAAAGAGTGTTTCGAATGAGAATTAAAACTCAGCTCAAATATGTTGCGACTTTTACCTGCTTCGCCAGATTACAAGCACGATCGGGAGAGTTTAAAATCTCATAATAGAAAACAGAGAAGTTCAAAGCCAGTCCAAGTCGGATTGGGTGTGTTGAAGCAAGTTCTGCATTAGCAATGTCCTGAACAAGAATAAAAAGAGGCACATACTGTATTATAGGCTGTATTTAATTAAATAGAGAGTATTTCAGAAGAATCATCTAAACTATTGGTGTGTGATCTCTGGTGCAGCGATCAGCAGAACAGACATATCAGACACAACCAAATTGCTATGTTTTGATGGATAAATTTGATATATATATGGACGCAGAAATTAAAACTCTAGATTTTAAAAATTACAAAATGCGATCTTTTTTAGAATTTGAGGGTCTGATCGCATTTCTGAGAGATCCACCAATTTATGATCATGATGATAATCATGTATTCAATTAAAGAGTTTCTTAATGTATGATTGGCATAATTTGTTAGATTCCTAACTCAAAAGGTCAAACTGTGTACATTAGCTAACAATGCTACGCAAGCAAGACGGAAACAAAAAAGCAGAAATTTTAGAGCAATTGGTGACCTATTCTTGTTTTCTTCGCCAATTGCTTTGAGGCAAATAGAACAAACGATAAATAAATTACCTGATGCAACATAGCCAATTATGTTCGAATAACTATTGATTATTGAAAGTAAAAGCAGGCCCTAATGCACCATGCGGTCAAAGATAATATGAACAAAGATAAGTTTCTGAGAATCCAAAGTAAATTTTTGAATGGATTTCAAGCGTGAAAATTAAATAAATTGATACTGATCATTGCATAAAAAGGGGAAAAGAAAAGGAAAAAAAGTTAAACCTGAGCAGCCTTATAAGCCGTGAGGGTGCTTTCGGCAGCTTCTTTTCTTTCAGCACCAGTTTTGAATTCAGCCAAATATCTATGGTAATCCCCTTTCATCTTGAGATAGAAAACCTTAGAATCAGCGGCGGATGCAGAGGGAATGAGACGCGAGTCCAGCAGCTTGAGAATCCCATCACAGATATTGGAGAGCTCGGTCTCGATCTTGGATCTGTAGCCCTTAATCGTTGTAACATGACCCTCATTCCCTCTCGATTCCTCCTTCTGTTCTATGGAGGAAATAATCCTCCAAGACGCGCGGCGAGCACCAATCACATTCTTATAGGCAACTGACAGAAGATTCCTCTCTTCAACCGTCAGATCCTCATTCTCAGACAGAGACATCGACACTTTCTCCATGAACTCCACCATTTCCTCGTAGCGCTCGGCCTGCTCGGCCAGTTTCGCCATGTAAACGTTCTCCTCACGCGCCGACATGGTGAATCTGAATTCAGGTTCTCCTAGGAAGAAAAGGGAATGCTGGAGGGTGAGAAAGGGAGATCTGTCCTATTGAAAGGAAAGCTATTTCTTTAGATAAAAGTGGAGGGATCGAGGGAAAGGGGGGCGGTTTTGAAATCAGAGGCAAGGAATCGATTTAGGGCACATATTCAAGGGATAACCATTAATATTTAAATCATCAACATGGGCCGTTGGATGAGCCCGGTGGGTATTGAACGGCTGAGACTGAACTTTGGAGGCTATTGGCGGACACTTCTAAGTAAATTAAAAAAATCAATATACTGTGTGCAAATCATATCGACGAAGCAAAATACAATGATCAAGCCACAAAAAACAAATATAATGATTTTGATTTAAATTAACTTTTTTTTTTAACTTTAGAACCGGTCGCCGCTGTTTTTATAATACTCTAACTAAATGCAAAAACTTATGTGAGACGGTCTTATGGATCGTATTTTGTGATACGGATCTCTTATTTGAGTCATCCATGAAAAAATATTATTTTTTATGCTAAAAGTATTACTTTTTATTGTGAATATTGTTTGGGTTGACCCGTCTCATGAATAAAGATTGGTGAGAAGAGACCTACTCCTCCTAGTTAAATTCAAAAGTTCAATACATTATCTACAAAACATATTGACGAAGTAAACCACAAGTTATATGTGGCTGGCTGGCTCAAGACTACACATTTTTTTCTTATTTTGTCCCTATTAAAAATTTATATTTTATCAATTTTCTTAACTAACTTTCGCCGAATAAATAATTTTTCAATTTCTTTATCTATAATTTTAGGTTTATTAAAAAACTCGTGACTAAAATAGTTATTTTAAGTACACCCTTAAGATATATGATAATATAGCCTTATCGTACAAACTCCAATCTTGCACGAAAAACCCAGTCATTTGCCTAAGGTGATGGGGTTCATTTCGAGTAATAAATACATATGAAGCTTTCGGTCAATCAAACAAACTAATTAAATCAAATTCATTCAAAAGATCGATTTCGATTATTTTGATGAATCGGTCATGAATTTTTAAATAATCTTTCAATTTGAAAGGGTATGATGTTTTCCCCGGAATGGAAGAACCAATTCATATGGCAATTCTTTTTCATAAATATTTCAATTTGTTTTTCGAGCGTCCACACATAAATAAAGATAAGTAATCTAAGATGGAGAAATAATTGTTACTGTTTATTCTTTTATCTTTCACTGTTTTAGTATGCACATACGGTACAAAGCATAATAGCAACAAACTTGGAGAAAAGGAAACGCAAATACCACGACACCAAAAGCCAGTCCGAGTTTTAATTAACTAATGAGCGTTGAGAACTCAGTCTCCGCTTTCTAAGTCGCTCAGCGATAATAAAAGCGAGCTCGAGAGATTGAGAGGCGTTAAGCCGAGGATCACAATGAGTGTGGTAGCGAGAGCTCAAATCATCAAACGTCACAGTTCGTGATCCACCGATGCATTCTGTAACGTTCTGGCCTGTCATCTCCAAATGCACACCTCCGGGGTTGCTTCCCTCTTGCTCGTGCACATCAAAGAATGCTCTCACTTCCGCCTGAGGAAATAAGATGTATATAAGAACGTGATAAATATACCGTGTAGCATGATTTCAAGCCAAGATTTGAGTTTTAGAAACCAACTTCGTGACTACTAAGTTAATTGGTTTATCAGGACAATTTTTTTTTTGTAAAGGAACTTAACTAAATCGCCATAACTTACAAGATCAATATTACTCACACCACAATATTTGGCGTAATCGATATATGTCGAACTCATCACATTATAATAACAAATTCATGCACATGGGGGCGTGAAAGGAAAGGCCAAGAAATTACTAAAGAGAAACGTGTGCCAACCTACCATGGTTTGGTAGGTTATCAAAGGCAGCACACAAGTCAAGACTTTTTTTCTACCAACTTTATCTAATGTATCTTGCTTGAATTTCAAATATTTCGTCATGATTAAAGCTGCCGACCTACTCTCAAACTACCTGAAATTTAAGGGTCGTGGCTAATAAATTAAATATAACATCAGCTTATATTGGAAGTATCAAAAGGTTGTTGAATTTTAAGGGTGTGTTCGAAGAAAATTATCTACTGAATGGTACATGTAGAAGTGCAAAGGAATTTCATGATATGTAGTGATCACAATATAAATGGTAAAGAACATTTACCCTGATGGCATCGAAGGGGCGAGTTTTTAAGCCACAAGGAGCTTTAATCGTGTTTCCATGCATAGGATCAGATACCCAGGTGACGATTTGCCCAGCCCTGCGAACTGCCCTGATCAAATTAGGAAGTTTCACTCTCATGTTCTCGGCTCCCATTCTCGTGATGATCGTAATTCTTCCAGGCTTGTTATGAGGATTCAAAATCTCAATGAGCTTGACAAGTTCATTTGGATCCATTTTATCACTAACCTGAGAGAATAGAAAGTACACCATTAGTAGCAAACTAATATAGTGACACGATTTTTTTTTAAAAAAAAAATTGTCTATCAAAATTTCAAGTGAGACATCTTTATAAGTTATCACCTTGATACCAAGGGGATTTGCAATTCCTCTAAGGAACTCGACATGAGCTCCATCCAATTGTCTCGTTCTTTCCCCGGCCCAAAGGAAATGAGCAGAACAGTCATAGTAAAGATCTGACGTAGAATCAAGTCGAGTGAGTGATTGCTCATAAGGCAAAAGCAAACACTCGTGAGATGTCCAGAACTCTGTAGTTTTCATAACCGGATTGTCCAACGTAAGTCCTGCAGCTTGCATGAATCCTAGAGCCTCATCAACTCGGTTAGCTAGTTCACGATACCTGTGTTGCAACAACCAGAATGATCCTATCATTATAAGTTCAACAGTGTAAAACTTGGGCAAAGCAATGGTTTTGTCAAAGAAAGAGTTCTATATCAATTATCCCCTGTGCATATAGAGACCTAAATGAGGAAAAGATAGCTAAATTAGATTCAAGATGGCATGGAAAATACCGATCACCCTGTTCACTGTGCTCAGTGAAATCCAAGTTCCATTGAGTCACCCTCTGCATTGCGGCGTATCCTCCGGTTGCAAAAGCCCTCAACAGATTGAGAGTAGCAGCAGATTGGCAGTAGGCCCTAATCATCCTTTGCGGGTCAGGTATTCTCGATTTTGCATCAAAAGCATCTCCATTCACGTTGTCTCCTCTGTAACTTGGCAACTTTACACCATTCTTCTCCTCAAATGGATCCGATCTAGGCTTCGCAAACTGACCCGCCATTCTTCCCACCTATTTTCAAGACCAACAACATTAAGATCACATCACACTACACGGCGGAAACCTAATTGAATCAGAAGTAGCGTGTTAAAATAGGCAATTAATGCCGATCGAAACTCGTAAACTCAAGCTTTTAGGAAACATAGTTGCCAATACGTTAGTTGTAGCTGCGATATGTTCGATTTTATTGTTTAGTACTGAGTACTTGAATCAAATGCATAAAGAAATATAAAATTAATGCCAAACCAGCTTTGACATTTAGGAAAAATGTTTTTGAACAACTCGAAAGCATTATACATTAGGCAATTTGAAAAAGCACAAGATTAAACTATTTTTCCAAGAAGGAGACATTAGAAGACAACGAGAAATTTAATCATCAACCTAAAAAAGCGTGAAAATCAACAGAAATCCACTATCCAAATTCGTATCTCAAAGCTAAACTAACCTCAAGAGACAACATGAATCCAATACTCAGTTCAAAGACGGAAACAGGTAAAAACAAAACAAAAAAAATAAAATTGAACCTTGATGACATTCAGTTGGCCGCCAAACATCAAAACGGCGCCCATTTGCAGAAGGATTCTGAAAGTGTCCCTAATGTTATTGGCATTGAACTCCTTGAAACTCTCGGCGCAGTCTCCACCCTGCAAAAGAAAAGCATTTCCCGTGGCCGCCTCAGCGATGCGTTCTTCCAGATTGCGTGCCTCACCCGCGAACACAATCGGAGGGAAGGCGTCGAGGGTATTCAGAACCGATTCCAATTCCCCTTGATTCGGGTACTCCGGTAGCTGCAATGCCTTCTTCGATTTCCAACTGTCCAATGCCCATTTCTTGGGATGACCCTTCTTCTCAACAGCAGCTGTGGGGGCGGAGACGCCGGATAAGGAAGCAGCAGCCGGGACAACAGGGGCCGTCTTGGAATTGGAAGAATCGGCTGCATGGACGGCCGAGATGAGCTTCGAGGTGATAGATCTGACGGTGAGAGAGGAGTGATTGATGTAGGAAAGTGGTTGATACTGCGGTATGAGAGAAGATTTGTCAGAAAGGAGAGAGGTTTGAGCGGTGAGTGCCATGGACGGAGAAGGTAGGCCGGAGTAAATTCGGCAAATGCAAGAATTGGGTGTACCGGAAGAGCGAGTCGGCCATGTGTGGGGATTTTATATAAATGGATCGTGGTTGGTGGCATGGGCCAGCGCCTCTTTCAATTTCAAATGTTCCTTGGTACTCAAAAATTCATTATTATTTTTAATTTTTTTTTTGTAAAAATAAAACCCGCAACGGTCAATAAATATTCGATCTAACGTAATAATCAAAAACATGATATTCAACATTTGCTGTCTTTGTTGAATACCTATTAGGGTACCCACGTTGGGTGGTAAAGAGGTGTTACTCTCCAATGTGAGTGGGCGTTGAGAAAATGAACGCCCTTGTGTCAGTTTTTTATAAAAAAAAATCGATAATTACGACGGCTTGCGATAAACTGTCGCTATTTGCGACGGACTTTTAAAACCGTCGCTATTTGCGACGGATTTTCAATAACCGTCGCTGAACGCGAGCCCCACAATTTAAATTTCAAATTTGTATGTTTTAAAAAAAAAATTGAAAAAAAAAATACATTAAAAAATAATGTTAAATTAAAAACTAACTGTTGTTTTTGTTTTTAAAATTAAAAAATTGTGTTTAATTTTAAATAAATGACACTCATAAAATTAAATGATTTTACGTATTAAATATATAAAAACATATTATTATTAATATAAAATAATAATAATTCAAATTTCATAAAAAATTTGAAAATGAATATATTTAATTTAAAGTAAGAGTAAGATGAATGAGTGGACAGCGGAGCCTACAAATAATGAGTGTGAATGTTAAAATGAACGTGGGAGTATAGATGTGTTAATGTAATGTGTATGTGACATGTGTATCCTACTATTTTTGATATGCGGATCCTCTTATGGCAACATATGATTATAATCTTATGCTACCAAATTCTATGTTTAAATAAGTAATTTAGTGAGTTGTCACTATTTATGATTAATCTGACATCGATATCTACGAAATCTAAAGTTCAAAACTTAATAGTAACATATCCCCCGCATTACTCAAACAAATAATTTAGTTAGAAAATTCAGAACTTTTTTTTCAAGTAATATAAAATTTTCTAAATCTAAATAGATTTGTGTTGTATTAATATGTACGAAATCTTTTTATAGAAGATTGCAACATGTGGCCAGGGCCGTGTTTAGTAAGAGTCCAATGACTCATGCCCATCTCTTTTTTTGGGTCCAAAAATTTTTAAAAAAATTTATTATATATGAACTTGGCGTTGTAGGGTTTTTTCAAAATTAATGTAAAAATAAAAAAAATTTCAAATATAATTTAATTTTTTTTTTTTGCAAAACTACTTTAATCCGCACTTACGTGGACGTGCACTATATTATTATTATTATTATTATTATTTATTATTTATTATTTATTATTATTTTGATATGGCAACCCGTCAACGTAAGCCTATTATTATTATTTTTTATTTTTTTAAATAACTAATTTAATTTGAATATATTATTATTATTATTATTAATTTAATTCGAATGAAAAATATAAAATATAAATATTTACAATTTATGTTAATTATTAAATATTTTGTATTATTTAGTTGGGTGATTGAAAAATTAAAGATATGAGAGGATTGAAATGAGAAAATTAAAGAGATATAAGAGGATTGAAGGGAGAAAATTAAAGAGAATAAAAATAGTAGTCTTTCACCAATACACCAATAAGAGGTTTAACTTTAGCATATAGTATCGATGAAACTTACGTTGTATTATAATATTTTCATTCTATTATTAAATTTATATTGTTTATTTTCTATTTAATCTATTATTATTAATTTAATTTCAATCGCAACATAAAAACTCACACAACATGAAAGTATATTTATAAATATATTATTATTATTATTATTATTATTATTATTATTAATTTAATTCGAATGAAAAAATATATAAATATTTATAATATATGTTAATTATTAAATATATTGTATTATTTGGTTAGGTGATTGAAAAATTAGAGATATGAGATGATTGAAAAAAGAAAATTAAGGAAAATAAAAATAGTAGTATTTCATCAATACACCAATAAGATGTTTAACTTTAGCATATATTATCGATAAAACTTACACTGAAATACAATATTTTCATTATATTCGTAAATGTACATTGTTTATTTTCTATTTAAGCTATTATTA
>NW_027358830.1:0-302 GCF_012295235.1 Primulina huaijiensis | reverse complement strand
CACACGACTCCAACTATTCCGGATTTAGCGGAGATAGCTCTTGATAAAATCCCTACGAACTTTCTTCAGGGACTCCTTTCTATCAAGTCCACGACTGGATGGTTTATTCCTCTTCCAATTTGCACTAGAAAATATGGAAGAAGTTTTGCGTAGGAGAGAAATTGACTGAGAGATGGCTCAAATTTTCCTTCAAAAAGGTAGTGGCCAATTTTTCCTTTTAAAAGTGAAAGTCTCGAAAGAATTTTGTTGTGGTAGGATAGGGTTTTAATTAACATGTGTTATTTATAATTAAATAATAGCCT
>NW_027358829.1:0-411 GCF_012295235.1 Primulina huaijiensis | reverse complement strand
TCAAGATCATGAGTCGGGTAGTTCTTCTCGTGCACTTTCAACTGCTGGAAGCATAAGCTATAACCCTACCCTGCTGCATCAACACTGCGCCTAGACCGAGCTTAGATGCATCGGTGTATAACACAAAGTCTCCTTGTCCTGATGGCATGGCCAACACCGGCGCTGAAATAAGAGCTTGCTTCAATGTATCAAAGCTCTTCTGACATTCATCACTCCACACGAATTTCGCATTCTTCTTAGTCAGTGAAGTGAGTGGCACTGCTATCGAAGAAAATCCCTGAATAAATTTCCTGTAATAGCCTGCTAGGCCTAGGAAACTGCGGATCTCTGAAGCATTCTTCGGCTCGACGCATTCCTTAACGGCTACTATCTTAGCTGGATCTACCTCAATACCACTGCTAGACACTATAT
>NW_027358828.1:0-521 GCF_012295235.1 Primulina huaijiensis | reverse complement strand
GAGAGAAAACTCGAATAAGGGATAATTTAAGAATGAAAGGGGGAGCTCTATTTATAAAGCCTCTTGTCCGTGTGAATTCGCGTTAAAAACGCGTCTGATAAATTTCCTCGGACTTTCGTTTTGTTCAACAAAGACAACCCACTTTTTTTAACTATTCTTTGCCGACAATTATGACAAATTGGACGCCCATATTTCACAAACTCTATTTGGATTACATAGATATGAATAACTCATATCCCAAGGGTTATAAAATGTCTGAATTCATCTTGTTCTCTGGATAGGACAATAAATCATGCATATAACACATAGGCAGATTCACTATCCAATATGGGGAGTTGGCTAATCTGGAGAATTTCGCCAAGTTAAAACTTATGTTATTTCCTAACTGACTCACTGATATAACCTTTCTTGGTATACCTCTTTGCCTAAAAATTATTTTAACATGGCAAGAAATGGAAAAGCAATTTCACAAATTTTTTTTTTTATAGAAATGAGCCAGAAGTGTAAATTGCTAATTTATA
>NW_027358827.1:0-5434 GCF_012295235.1 Primulina huaijiensis | reverse complement strand
TTTTTGTGTGTTACTTACTATACTTTCCTCGTCTTTTCTTTATCTTGTCGAAATAGATAAAAAAAAAGCTCTCCCAATCTTTACGGCGGGATGTCAGAGTTATTGAATTAGGTGATATCGTGACCAAAATGATCACGAGTTTGATTCTACTACTAATATTTTTTCGGTTGAACCCATAACACAACTTTTCTAGCGCAATTTATCCAACTGACACAGTTTATAGACTACTGTGTTAAACTTGAGACGCGGATAAAAAAATCTCAGCTTTAAATTTTAAGATCTATAAACGAGCTATCACCAAAATTGATGATATCATATTATTTAATATTTTTTTATTATATTAATAATTAATAAAATTGAAAAAAAAATGAAAAAAAACCTCATTACCAATTGTTTAAAATTTATTGCAGTTTTTGTTGCACTTGTTGGATTAAACCGTTGCAAAGGGGCACGCATTTCAACTCGGAATATGTCACCAAACTTCACCCCGAACGGTTGAACCATCGACAACGAACCCGTTAAGTCCTGTTATTGACGTGTTTCAAACCTTGTAGCAACTCCAGTTATTCCTGTTATCAAATTATTTTTCTCAATAGCTTAATAAAAGTTCTCTTCCATATTACTACATGAGTAATGTCTTTATCCACTCAACATATGAAATTTATATTGAATAGATAAATCATTATCACCCATTCAACCATGATATATAGATGAGTGACCATGATTAATCATCCAACACATATGATGTGTTGAGCGGATAAAAACATTATCCACATGTGTAACATCTACCAAACCTCCTTTAATAAGATACAAATACAATCAACATAATTTTAACTAGATATATTGAATTGTTTATTATAGAGGAAACAAAGTGTGAACTCAAATTAGACATGACGGCCCACGAATTAAATATTATTTTTTATCAAGTAATATATTATGAGGTACCATTATCTCACAAGTTAATTTTATCATACAGATTCTAAGTCGATACGACTCATGAAAAATATTAATTAAATTATATTTATGAACTGAATTGATCCATCCTACCAATAGATCCATCCTACCAATATAAATTCATAAGATTGTTTTACAATATAACTCTACATATGTACAATTTGTAAAATACCATTAGTGTTTGAATATTGACTAACTTCTCACGTCATAGTGATGGGTCGAGGAAGTTGCTTCGAATTATAACTATCCGGGGGAGGCTATATTTTCTTATTTTATAATTATTATTATCTGGAGCGACAATTATTAAAATTAAAAACGAAAAAAAGTCGAAGTTGTATAATTACAACCATTTTATAAGTTTATTAAAAATAAGAGTAAGTCTTTTGTGACACGGTCTCACGAATATTCATCTGTGAGACGGGTCAACCCTGTCGATATTCACACTAAAAAGTAATACTCTAAGCATAAAAGTAATATTTTTTCATGGATGACCCAAATAGAGATCCGTATCACAAAATACGACCCGTGAGACCGTCTCACACAAGTTTTTGCCTAAAAAAATAATAACAAGTGGTCGATCTTGGTTAGTTATATATCTGAATATCAAAACCTACAAGTTGGTATAATTATTAGAAAAAAAAATTGTTAAAATTTAGAAAACAATACTAAGATCGAAATGAAAACATCTTATTTGAATTGTTATATGCTTTAAAATTCTTAATTTTGCTTTCACCTGCACCTACACTTGTAATTATTTAATAGATTTTACTCTTATCAATTAATTAAATAAAAATTCTAAAAATATGATTATATATCATTTATTTAATTACCATACGAATTATTATAAGATTTTCACGATAATATACATAGATTTGGTATTAATAAAAGGAATCAATCTCAAGCTTTTGGACCCGAAGTTCCTGATCGTGATAGCTAGAGTAGCCGCCACTCAATTTTATTTTTTTTTTAAGGATATAGGGATTATAAATAATTATATATATTTTTATTTCTATATCTAAAAAATTTTCTCGCCTCTTAAAATTTTTTAATATATATTTTTTGTCCTTCAGCTTGTTTTTCTGGTGACAGGTCTATTTTTTTGTTTGAATAAGTAAAATTTAACAGTGGATGAATCTTTTGATGAAAAGTTTTTATTATTAGTATTTAATAATATTTGTGTTTGGTTGATTTGGTTTTATTAGATTAACAAATTAAATATTAGCACTAATTAAGGCTGTTTCGCACCTAGAAGTGGTTGATTCCATCCTACATGTAGGTGCACTACCCTCATGATAGAATCAAGGGCCCAAATTTAGCCACACATATATGGGATCCACTAATTTTTTTAAAATCACATATGTGTATGAATCTTGTTCATCCAATCCATGTAAGAGCACTATCCCACATCTAACATGGAAGATACCCTAAAAGTTAAGTTTAATTCGAATTAAAAAAACGTGTGTCTGCATGTCCAATCTTATCCAAAGGCGTGTCGTAAAATTGGAGAGTTTAGAATTTAATATAGTTTTACGTAATAAAAAATTATGTTATATATAATAATATTGGAACAATATCTTTCTAGTCGATAAATACGAATAACCCATGTCCCCTAAGTCATTGCAGCCTGCAGGCTCTAGATTCAGAATTTACCGAATAAATGCGTTATCCCTTAATTAAAATATTTTAAATCTTAAATAGCAATAAAAATTTAATCAAATATTATCACATTGATTGTTCAGCACGGCTTTGTGGTTTTACGGATTTATATCCGTACGATATGTCAATATGATTCATACTTGTAATGAAAAATAATATTTTTTATATAAAAATTAATATTTTAATGAGTCGGATCGGGTCATATATCTATCTCATAAAATTTAACAGTTAGATGGTCTAATAGAAGTTTTCGTGTTAGAAAATATGACATTTTGACACCTTCACATTTAGTATTAGTATAATATTTTGAAATTAAACACATATATATTTCACCCTTAAAATCTTATTTTAATTTTTTTAATATAAAAATACAGGTGTATTTATTTGAAACTAATATTCCTACCCATAAATCGGACGTTCTAATTAGTTTGAAAAGGATCTTGAAAATTTTAAAAACATGGACCAATTAATTTCAATTGATGTTGGGAACTTAAGTCGAATTATTCCCACGACAGTTATTACTTTAACTATAAAATTTAGAATACTAGAAGTTTCACACTACATTGTTTGCCTTTGATTTTATTGTTTGAAACAATCCGACTTTTAGAATTTGGTGTTCCCACTCTTTAAATGATAATAAATATATTATTTATCGGGATCAAATGCTTACCTCTAGATTAAAATTTATAACTGTTAATTAAAATTTATAACAGTTAGTCAAGACGTAACTTTAATCTTTATACTTGTGACAGTACAAAGTGCACCTATATTTGTGCTAATGAGTCAAGCTGTTAAGCACATGAGTCAGGAGATGTACGTGTTTATCTGCTGGTGTTGTCTCATATCTCTTAGTGATCATTTTTACTTTTTCTATATCGTTAGGCCATCTCCAAAGTCCAACCCATATCCTCTATTTTGCATCCTCTATCCTCTAAAATAGAGATCTGTGATCTCTATTTTTAAAAACCTTCCCCAATCTATATCCTCTAAAAATATTACAAAATACTTCATTTCTTTTTTTCATTTTAAAAAACACACACATATAATTATATAATTACACAATGTATTATATAACCGAACTTAATTAATTCGATAAACATAATACAATAAAACATGTATTAAACTCAATTTATTTAAAACAATACATTTTTTTGACACGACAAACATAAACGACAAGATACAGCATTCATAGTATAAACATAAAATATAAAGCACGACAAACATAAACGACACATATGATTTAAAGAACAACACATAAATTGACTATTAAAAATACTAATATTCCGAAGTACTGTACTCCTCCCATCAGGGTCCGACCTTCCACCGTACTAGTGTATTGTTATGATTGCAATTACCAAAAATTGGCGTTTAACTTTATTGTTGTGTGTGTTTTTTAAATTGTTGATGATGTCTTTTAATTGTTTATGATGTCGTTTAGTATTGTCTACTGTTTATCATCTAAAAAAATCGCATGTTTATCAAGTTAAATTAATTAAATAGAAAATAAGTGTTTCTAATAAATTATGTTATAATTTTTGTGATCATTATCTTGGTTATTATTTCCATTTCATGATTATTATAAACAATAGACTTATAATTAATTCATGAAAATAATAAAACAATTAAAATAAATTAACTAAATATAAAATTATTTAACATTAAAATTAATTAATTAAATAATTTGAAATATAATAATATAAAATGGAGCAAAACAAATACATAAAAATACAAAAGGACTGTTTTGTAATTGTTATGATAATATTTCAGTTTGGTGGAATCTCCATATTGATCTTTAAATGAATAGTGATCCTCCAAAAATTGAGGATCACTATTGCAATCTCCAAAATGGAGATTGCATTTGGAGTTGGGTTGGAGCACCAACCCATATTCTATTTTGGAGATTTCTTCCAAAATAGAGATGGGTTGGAGATGCTCTTACTCATGTCCTCATGAGAGACAATACTACCTGGTAAGATTTGACATCACTTTTTCACGGTCCATATAGCCAACCAAATCAACCAACGTAATGTCTGCAGCTTGACGCATGAGAACTTTCAAGGAAGTCACTCATATTAATACTACTCTTATTCATGTTCGCTTACCCTAACATTATTCAAAAAAATATATAAATATGCTTGATGTTTCGTTATACGATCATTCAATTTAAATTTAAGAACTCATAAAAATTAAATAATTGGTTCCATGAACTGAAGATAATCTCACTTTTCAAGTAATTAAAACTTTATAAGAATCATGTTTTTATTTCACTTATTAAATCGTTGAGCATTCTCCCTTTTTTCTAATAATCAACTTTTATATCAATCCTTTTTTTGGGACTAGCCAAATATGTGGCTAGTATTGCTTGTATGATTCATATATTTGATTAAATAATAATATAAATCTTTGTAGGAAAGGGGAAAAAAAAAAAGCAATTTCTCTTTAATAATTTGTCCACTCAACTAGTTGAAACGTAGAAAACTGATCATATATGAGCACAATAACTTGATTCTTTCATATATTTTTTTTCATATTTTTTTCACAAAAGTGTCGACGAAACATCGAACATATCATCAATATATGATATTATTTTAATAATGATTAATATCATATCATGAGCAACCGTATACGATTCAAAATCAATACTCGGATGAGAAATAAGCTAAATATGTAAATTTAAAAAAATCTTGACACAAATATATAATTTTAATTTATTGAAAATCAAAGCTAATTTAGCTTAAATGACAAGAATGTTTTTTGCTTTAATTTTTTTTTTATCATTTAATTATTAATGTTGGTGTTGAATTATTGGACGGGGACCAAACAT
>NW_027358826.1:0-256 GCF_012295235.1 Primulina huaijiensis | reverse complement strand
GCTTAATAGTCCCCAACGTTTACAAAATTTGCAAAGCACAAAAAAGGTCAGTTAAAAAAGTAAGAGTGAGATAGAAAATATTTAAAAAATAAGGACTCTGACTTTTTTTTTAAAAAAAAACAAGGAGTTGACTTTTGATTATTATATTAACAGTAATTAAACTTAATTAATTCTCCTTTTTTTTCTTCTCGATCGATACACATATTCTCTCAATTAAAATTTACGAGTTTTTTTCCCCAAATCGAGATATTGAATA
>NW_027358825.1:0-230 GCF_012295235.1 Primulina huaijiensis | reverse complement strand
TATATCGCCATCTTTGAAGCTCGAAAATATTCGACACTCATATAAAAGTGATTCAAAGTGCGAACAAGTTGTAAATTGTCGGGATTTCTTATTTAACATAAACTATAAAAAAAATTATGTGTATCAGATATTAATGTTGTCCCAAATGTTGTAACATATATTGATAACACGCAGCGGAATAATAAATCACACAAATAAATAACTTAAACAAAAATAACTCAGAGATAATT
>NW_027358824.1:0-33057 GCF_012295235.1 Primulina huaijiensis | reverse complement strand
ATTGTCCTGGTTTCTTTTGTCAGTTTTTTCTTAGTTTGTGCCTATGTTTATCCACCTCGAAGTGCTGCAGCATGTTATATATTCTCATCCCGTGGTTGCAAGGCATTAGAAAAATGGCTCCCACCTGCTCCTGCAAGAGAACTCACCGATGATGAAACAGCTTCACGTGTTGTAATTAGAGACATTCTTAATGTTCCGCTTACCGTATCATCAAATCCAAAAATAGCATTCATGTTTCTTACACCAGGTGCATTACCTTTTGAGAAGCTATGGGATAAATTTTTCCAGGTATTCTATTTTTAATGCTAAGATACTGGTCTTGATTAATCATTTGCTGCATTTGTAATTTTCCCAGCTAACTTTTGCATAAAGTGCGTCTTTTTGTAGTTATGCCAAGTTTAGATGTAAGGCTCTGAACGTTCCTGCCAGTGGTACATGCATCCATGTTGAGCTGCATTCAGACCTTTCGTTTCCTATCAGCCACAATTCAATTTCTGAAAACAACAAAATGATTGAGTAGCTTATGTGTAGATATGCATTTGCTTAATTCATGCTAGTGTTTGCAATTATCTGGTTTTCTCTGTCAGTGATTCAAAACTGTAGCTAGATTAGAATTGAATAAAGTTATTTTGAATGGTTAGCTTCATCTATGTAATGGTTGGTGAAAGCATGCCAAATGCGTGCTTAAAAGTGGATCCTATGGCAGAGTGAAATCAACTCAAATATCTAGCTTTATCAGTGCTATGATGTGTCAAATGATGGCAATGATGCAATTAAAAAGCTGAAACATATACTCATATAATATTTTTTAATTTTTCCAGAGTTAGATAGGATAGCTCTCCTCATCCGAGGAGCACCACTCTTGTTCCTTTAACTTCAGTTTTTAGCACATATCAAGACTTTAAAAATTTGTATTCATCTATTGAAATATTGAATAATTTACCTTTAGATGTAAAAAGTGGATCGATGCTAACCATTTGGTTAAAATATCCAAGCCCGTTCCTTCTAGATTAAAAGGAATCCCTAGAAATCCAACAAAGAAAGTGAATAGAAATAATACAAGTAAAGGAAATAGAAATACCATAGTATTCTCCGATTCATAAGATAGGATTAAGACTTTATTCTCAATGAACAATAGCAACAGGTTGTCACTTGGTCCTTTTTATTACGTTCTCATCACTTTGATTTGTTTTTTTTTCTTCTAATTTGAGTGTTCAAAAATAGTCAAACCAATCTTATGAAGTTGGTACCCCTGTATTGTAGAATATTATGTATTTATAACAATAGTTTACTGCTAGGAATCGTTTGAGCAATGTACAGAAATGCCATATTGAGTGTAAGCCTTTGCCAACAGTCAAAGAAACTTATCATTTTCTTTTTCATTTTGCTGTACCTGTGTCCTCTTTATAATGAGAAAATTTGTGAACTATTTAAAAATTTCAGTTGTAGATTTCATTCTACTCCTGAAATGTTTGAGCGATATAATCAATCCAAATTTATATCCATTGAATAGATTTTGTTTTCAGAATAATGTTTCTTTGGCTATAGTATTGTCTTCCCCAAAATGGAATGAGTTTCTGTGAAGATATAAGGAGTTGTTTTGGCGACTTCTGAAGCTAAACTATTATCCATCTATCGATAAAATGCAACAGTGTCTAAAATTTGGAAGGTGGTAGAACTAGAATTTGAAACCATGACATTTGGCAAAATGTTTTTAGCAGCATCTGGTTGGCAAGTTTTCTTATTGCTTTGCAGACTTCTGAAATAGAAGGGTTCCACGTGACTTCAGACTTCTTTGTTTTTATCTTTCTTCTTTTTAACAGTTGAATTTTATCATGATTTTTTTATATAGAATATAAATATTGGAAAGACTGTTCTCTTGATAAATAATGCCTTCAACTAATATTTTGAATGCCCGCTTACTTCTTCCCTTTTCTCAACTATTTTATCGATGATCTTGTTTTTTTCCCATGATCCTCTTCCCAAGTTCAAATGGAACGCCTCTTGTGCATGTATAGAACATTAGCATTATAATGTGCCAATGAACAATTGATACAAAAATGGCCTGCAAAAGATTTTTTTATTGAAATAGTGAAGCGTTTATACTATTGTGTATTAAAATAGTTGTTTAATACCATGAGCGCCTGTAACTCACTGCATTCACTTCCAAATTTTTCATCAACAGGTTAGCAAGTCTAAACCTTATGTTTGAAATAGAGCTGTAAGGTCATTGCATTTTGATAGGTTGAGTATGTTTCTATACTACATATATACCTTGACATTTATTGGGATCAAAATAAATGTCATGACTCCAGCTGGACCATGCAAATATTGACTTTATCATTAAAAGTAAGAAGGTAAGGAGAGAGATATCTTAAGTGCATCAAATTTGAAAAGGAAATAGCATGAATTATGATATGTTGATAGGCAAGACCATTTCTTGATTATTCTGTAGGTTAACTAAAAATTCAAGTGGCAAGCCCTTCATCCACAATAGTGAAACCACTAAAATCTTATTCAAAAGTGATGAATCTGGTCAAGTCTTTTAGTTGAACGATAAGCGCATGAACATTCTATTTATTTATTGCTATGTTTTGCTGGTCTTATATTCACACCATTTGCTGATATGACAATTTGTTACTGTTCAATTTGGACAATTTTATTTAAAAATTTGCAACTTCCCTTTATTGTCAGGGCCATGAAGGTAGATTCTCTGTATACGTGCACGCCTCCAAGGATAAACCTTTGCATTTTAGTCGTTATTTTATTAATCGGGAAATACGCAGTGGTGAGGTTGGTTTTCACTTCTTTACTCATAAATATTCAATGAAATTGGAAAAATATACATGTTTTTGGCTTGTGCTGGCATACAAGATTCTAAAAAGCATGAAACTTGACGAAACATTAAGGTCAAACTTTAAGTTTTACAAACTCAAGTGAGTTTAGTACGAGATTAAATATGCAAAAATGTTTTTATGTTTTATCATAATCTTAATTATATAAAGTCAATCAATTATCAATAGATCAAATAATACATAACATGCAAAAATCATAAGCTTTCTTACTTTCAAGAGTAACCATGAAATAATATAAAAATCAAAGTTCATGATTATGAATTAACCATCGACACATGAATGCGTACCAAATTTGCTATAAACTCCATACAATAATAGAAAAGTAGATAACCAAATATTACCGTTTTCAATGAAAATTGCAGTTGGAAACCATATATTATAATAGTATGGGGCAAGTTTTATTTCTGCGACTTTAGGGTTTATTTTTCATTTTTTTTTAATCATCATATTTATTATTCAAAACTTAAAAGTTAATTTTTATTAAACAAATAAAATAAAAATTAACTTAAATTTTATCTAGAAGGCTTGTATTTTTTCACCCTTAAAAGTGGTCAGCCAATATTTCTTACTCTTGTCCAAATCAAAGCTTTTTCTTCATGTTATACGCTTAATCCATGCTTTTTAGAACACTACTATCATATAATGTGAAATATTGATTTTATGCGAGTAAAAGAAATTTTCAGATCATGTTGCAGTGAAAATTTTGCATGTCTGTTACTTTTCAAATACAAATGTCAACATTGTTGTGGTGTTAACCTATTAGTGTCACACTATTTGTGGTGGTCCAAATGAACTTTCACTAATTTGTTTGTTACAGTTCTTTCCTTTGTAACTACAACAGACCTTCTTCCCAAATCTTGTGTTCTAAGAAATAATAAAGTTTATTTTCCTTGTTAAATTATTGTTTGATATGCCCTCTTTTGTCAATTGGGCAATTGTTTTCCTTTTTGGACACTGAAATTTTGTTACATTTAATAAAATGGCAAATTTCTTCTCAAAAGTACCCAAACATAAAAGCAATGAAATGATCAATTATCACTACATTTATTAAGAAAATTGTGAGGTGTTTATTCACCCCTCTAAAGCACCTCCACTGATCCTAACAAGTGGTATCAAAGTGGGTTTCTTGGCCTTCGAACCAATATAATTTTATGGCATCTTTAAGCAAAATCCCAAAGAAGAGTTTGATGACTGGAAGATCAGAATGCAGGCACATCTGACAGCCCAGGACGACGACATGTGATACGTCATCACTGACGGACCAATTAAAATCATGAAAGTCAATGCTGCATTAGCCATTTTAGACGGTACACCACAGATGATCGAGAAGCATAGATTAGAATGAGCTATTGATAACAAGAAGACAAACCTAGATAATGTGACAAAAGGACATATCATACAAGAACTAGAATGAATTCAATAAGTATACTGGGTAATTAAACAACCCAACATGATCTCTTAGAAGATCTGATAGAACTTGACAAGAGTGCTTCTGAAAGTTTTCAGCAACGCTCTTAGAATAATAACAATTGATAAATCTCGTAAAAGTTTATTTTATGCTGAGATGATTACTAGATTTTTATAGATGATGTCCAATATTCAGATTTGAACGGCTATAAATGACTTGTATTGATGCCATAAATACAATCGTACAATTTTATCAAGTGTCAGTCAAGATTGTTCAGAAACAGAAGGCGTCAATTAATACTTGACACGTCTGTCAGAATAATTTCCATAATCAGCATTCTGAACATTCTCTGAGTATCTGATTTGCTATATCAATGCTTCAATTAATACAACGAACCCGATATTATAAATGATTGTTGACAATATCAGTAGCCACGGAAATAATAACCGAAGAGTGCTGAACTTATCGGCTACTAACTACTGAATTTTTCAAAGTGCTGAATTTTAGTAATACTGAAATAATTTCTTAAAGAGAGTACATCATCATAACTTTAAATGTTCCAACAACATTTGAGGGCATGGTCTAAGGATACCCAAAGATCGAATCATTGACTTTTTTATCCTTGTCTTAAACCTTTGTGCCAATTCAAAATGGCAATTTTGATGATGATTTTTTGTTTATGCCGAATCTAGTCCTTTTGGTTGATGGTTCACAATTTCAGGTAGAATGGGGAAAAATTTCGATGGTTGATGCAGAACGGCGGCTTTTAGCAAATGCACTAAAAGATCAAGACAACCAGCACTTTGTATTACTTTCTGACAGGTTGTAGAATAATGCCTGTAAAAGTTTTTGTTACTAACTTGTGACTAGAGTTCACAAATTTGTACTTATTGAGAATTTCATGACTGCAGTTGCATACCCCTTCATGATTTTGATTATGTGTACAACTATCTCATGTACGCAAACATAAGCTTCATAGATAGGTAAGTCACCTATTTTCTGTTTTTTCTTTTTCATCTTATCATCATCAACATTTTACCCTTGCGAGGTATGTAGGATATGCTCAAGAATTTTGTTTAAACTTGTAGCTAAAGTACCAGCTACATAATTGATTAAAGAACTGAAGCATAACATAAGATTGAGCAGATTATTCTATTTGCTTTTCAAAATTTAAACATTACAGTGCAAACAGAGCAAGAATTTAAATTGATTTGGTTGAAGTGATTGTTTAATGAGCTTACCAAGTCGATCAATCTAAGATTTCCAACTATCATATATGTTACTCAAACGTATAGGAAGAATTACACATGTGATTGATCAGATAAAAAATTCAATTTATTTGTGTAACAATTGCAATTTTCCTCTCTCTGATGGTCACACGCCCATTTTTCTTTATTTTTTTTTCCAAGCAACTTTCATTCATGTGGTGAGAAATATTGTCAAAGAAGTGTAGTAATAGGCAGAGTATTCATGTGTTATTTTCTTTTGGAATTTTATCACCTTTGTTTTTTCTTGGTCTAAGATGACTTGCTTGATCATCAAGCAGATCTAAAACAAAAATTAATGTGTAAATACAGTTTATTTCATGTATGTAATTATGTCTCCAAAAGCTTTACATATGAAGCATCAACTCCACTATGTTGCTAAGCTAGCATCCTGTGATATGATCTATAAGCATATGCCTTGTTTTCTGCAGCTTTGAGGATCCTGGTCCTCATGGAAGTGGCAGGTACATTGAATACATGTTACCTGAAGTTGAGAAGAAAGACTTTCGAAAGGGTGCACAGGTGTGGCTCATATTTGATTCCTAAATTTATATCATAAAACAATGGGGAATAAGTGGAGCAAGCTCCCTGTTGTATACGAATACAATTATTTTAATTTTTCAGGTTTATTTTACATTGAGAATGTTTCAAGTTTATCCCTTTTTTAAATCTAAAATCTAAAATTAGATGTCTTACGTAAATGTTAACTCGCTGCTCTTCATCTCTTTAGTTTTTCTCGTGATAATGCTTCTCTTTTGTGGTGCTATTCAGTGGTTCACGATGAAGCGGCAGCATGCTATTATAGTTATGGCTGACAGTCTCTACTACAAAAAATTCAGGGATTACTGCAGGGTTGGTTCAATTTTTTCTTGCAATTTAAAACTTTAATTTTAACCCATCACGATTTTGATTGATGATGTATGTACACATTTTTGGGTCGCTTTCCCGTTGCAAGGGCATGGATGAGTTGTTGGGCGTACTCATTACTCTACTTTGATTCACATATCCTGAGCAAACTATAATTTTACTATGTGGTGGCTTAAGGATTACCATGTATTCTCACTAAAGCTGGAATTCCACATGAATACCTTGATGACTTCTTCTTCACTGTAGGAGACCATTACCATGTATTCTCACTAAAGCTGGAATTCCACATGAATACCTTGATGACTTCTTCTTCACTGTTGGAGACCATGGAAAAAGAATTAATTTATGAAAGCATTCACATTGAATGTCGATGTTTCAGCATTAAACGTTACTTGAATGGAAGTGACATTTCTCTAGAACAAAAGATATAAATTATAAATGGTTATGAATCTGGAATTCTGGTCAATATTAAGGCTAGGAGAAGGTGAAGATGGCTTTTTGTTGTTAAAAGCTTGGAAATTAACTTGCCTATTTATGTTATTGTTTCCACAATATAAATTTGAAGATGATGCATGCAGCTGAACCCAGACCAGCTTTGGATAAGGCATGAACTTAGTAAGCTTGATCAGTTGTTTGCTCGTGATTTACTTGTGGTTTTCCCCATTTTTGGCTATATTCATGGGCATGCTATAATTTAAGAAGTCGGTTAATCATACGCGACTCTGCATAAAAAGGTTGATTTAACATACCAAACAACAAAACTTTTATTACTTACTTCCCTGAAATCTCATGTATCCCTATTACCAATCATTATTTCATTCAGTAAAGGAGATATGTGGATCGCTTGGCTCACGCATCTTTAAGCGTTTTGCGCTTTCTCACTGCTACTACCAAGAACTTTTATCTTTAGATTGTTTATCCAAATTTGAATTGTATCAATTTCTTTCTTTTGCTTTTGTCTATTGTTGTATAGTGAATTAGATATTTACTAATGGGATCCATTTCCTTTTATCAATTTCTTTCTTTTGCTTTTGTCTATTGTTGTATAGTGAATTAGATATTTACTAATGGGATCCATTTCCTTTTATTGAACAGCCGGGAATGGAGGGTGCCCGCAACTGCTACTCTGATGAACACTATTTACCAACTTTTTTCTCTGTGAGACTTGTATTTTCGATTTTTTAGTTCCTAATATTTCTTTCTACCTTACCCTTCCATTCTTTCATTTGTTTAACTAGTTGGATTTTCCTCTCTTTTTAGATGCTTGATCCTGCAGGGGTCTCCAACTGGTCTGTTACACATGTTGATTGGTCCGAAGGGAAGTGGCATCCAAAATCATATGAAGCACAAGATATTTCCATTGAGCTAATGAGAAACATCACAGTATGGGTCCCCTCTTTTTGGAGCTTTTGCATCAACTGTAGCCATAGATTACCTATGCCTGACCATCTAAACTTTTTATGGGCTGTAACTTTTCTACTGAATTTAATTTGGATCAGACAGTTTTAGTCTTGAGCACAAAATATTTCTTCTTATGTCGACTTCTTCTCGCCGAGTTGACTAATATTACAATCTGCAACTTCCAATTTTGTTTTTGCAGTCTATCGTAGACAGTGTCCATGTCACAAGCGATGAAAAGGTTAGTAATAGTATGGTTCAGCTGAACTTTATCAAATTTTCTTATGTTATAGATCCAGAAGGAGGCTAACAGGGGCAGTAATTCGACATCCCTCTTAGATTCTCATATAAATCATATATTATCTATGCATAAATTATAATTCACCTCTCAGATTTGTTAAGTTATAGTTCGCCCAGTCTTCTGGCTCTTTTATCTGTTGTGCATTGTCAATATTCTAATGAAAACTCTTCTTATGTAGTGTAGAAAGAAGTTCAGATCAGACCTTGTGTCCTTCATGGAGATCAACAGCCGTGTTATTTATTTGCGAGGAAATTTTTACCTGAATCTCTAAATAATTTGATGCAACTTTTCCCTAATTACACATCTATTAGACCGCTCGTACGCTGATTCTTTGGTTGATTCAAATGTTGTATTCGATCCCCTTTGCCTCCACATATCGTGTAGCTTCTGATGTTTGTAAAGATCCTTGGCTCGCGTACTCCACAACAAGGCTTATATTTAGCAATGCAAAGGCAACCAGCAGAGACTGAAGGAGAAGAAAAGGCCGACTTTGCCTGGGCACAACATCATTTAATTTGATTGATGTCTTAATTGGGATTCGAAAGAGTTATGGGGACTTACAGCTACGCTGTTAGAATGATCATTGTAGAATTTGATTATAAAGTTGCAAAAACAGCCAGCATTTTATAAAAAAATTGGTTTGTTGCATCAGTTTTTCTTGATTATAGTGGTATTTACAAACTTGAACTTATTTAGCTCTGGTATATTATTGTTTAGTTCTGCAAATGTATACTGAAAATTTGGTCCTCTATCATTATTTACAATTACATTGATTTAGGGGTATGCATCCGAACGATTCTTTTATTTGGAATGATATTGACTTGGGATCAATTTTAGTCGTTGGATGGAGAAATTTGATCCGGAGATTATTTTAAATTTGTTTAAAAATCTCAGTTGATATATTCTAATATTTTGAATTTCCGGACACCAAAACAATGTCTAAATCATACAACTAACTACACCAACTACCCTGCGTTCTCGTAAGAAATGCTTTCTTGTAATATAAACTCCCTGTAAGATGAATCGAACTCATAAACTTGATTAATCGTTTACATTTAATTAGCTAAACTTTTACCATCATTAAAGGCTCATTGAACTATCGTATTTAATAAGTAATTTATATGATGAAAAATGTTATATGTATAATGATGATTACTTACACACGGTTTTTACATTGTTTCGAGATTACAAAAATGCAAAAAGTTTTAATCATTCACAGCAGATGTTATTTATTATCAATAATGGTTGTAACAATATTGTTATGAACTATTTAATACAGTTTTAAATTCACATCTAAACCACTATTAAAACTCCTAAAACTGAACGTAATCATTTCAATATTTTTCAACTTGAACGTACAATTGAATTTACATCTATAATTTCAACAATTTTTTTCTCCATCCAAACTGAAATTCTATACATCCCAAAATTTCAAAAAACTTGGTTCTGAAAAGACTACACCAACACTTTATACATAATTTCTCACTTGGGATCAGATGATTGAATCCCATGGCTCTTGAAAAATTCTCTGAATCCGTAAGCACTGAGGTCATAATTGAACTGCCAAAGTAACCGAAGAGAAATCGTCATCATTATCGGATAAATAAAGAAACACAACACAAAAGAAATATTTCCCAAAAAAAGAAAAAGAGACAGGCCACAACTAGACATGTTACTGACAACGATAATGGCGATACTATTGAGACGATTTTGGATTGGTATGGTTCAATTATGTTCTAACCCAAAATTTGTTTAATCCTGTTTGGATGTGGTCTGATAACATGCCTAAATCCCTAGCTATCACAAATCTAATCATATGCATGATAAGTTCAGAATTCAGAAGGCTTACTGGCAAAACTTTGACGGAGTATTTTGTTGTATTTGGATCAACAACCTTTCCTTGATTAGCTGCCTGCATAGCAATCCCTCTCACTCTTTAGGCTCAGAATTAGACAGTAAAATATTGTGAAAAGATAAATTTACCTGTTCTGGGCTGTGAAAGAGAAAATGTATTGTGAAAAGATAAATTTACCTGTTCTGGGCTGTGGAAGATCTCTATGAATGGATACTCAGTCTTCTCTCGTGTTAAGCAAAACCCAGGATATTTCGGGCACTCAACCTTTAAAAAACCAGAACAAGAACCAAAATTCAGGATATTGACAGTGAACTAATTTCTGCTATACAAGGAGTGAAAGAGGTAACATACAGGCATAATCAGAACTACTTTTTAATACAGGTACTAATCTGTGGTATATTCAAGAGGTAACACATACACGCATAAATTTGACGTGCGGATAGAACTCAGCTGCAGCTTCTTCCAGTACTTTGTCAAGACGTTTTGTGAGGTTACACCTGCAGCAGTAAAAACTTAAATGTTTTGTAAAACAATACATAATTTACCGGTAGAACGAAGTGAAAAAATTATGCCGATAAACGTTTGCAAATTACTTGATCGTAAATGCAACCACCATGGGATGACCATGATGAAGGAGTCGCACGAAGTCACGTTCCGAAGTAAAGTGAATGACTCTTGATGGTCCAAGATCCTTCGGAAAGCCAGTGTAGTACCTACAATTATAATGATTCACATAGAATGAGATAACGAAAGAATGCATCATAATTTAAGAACTAACATATCAGTTGCATCTCATCGTAAAATGAGTGATACAAGCTGTGGAGCCTCATGAAATAATCTCAGGTGATACTTGTTGAGTTAAAACAAAATTGATTTCTCATTTTCCTCATAAAAACACCAGAAAAAATCTCCCAGATGAACTAGATTCTAGATATACTTGAAGTGTGTTTAGGAATGTGTTCTATAAGATTTTAAAAAAACCCAGCAAATCGCGTACTTGCAGGATGAACGAAGACTAAGCATCATCTTGTGAAACAACGTTGTCTCTTCCATTCTGCAGATCTTCGGATAATAATTCAAATTTTTCCTTAAAAAATAGTCGAACCTACACCAGTCTCAGGATATCAAATGCATCGCTGTGAAGTCAAAATAAGACCATCCAAAATTTGAAAAAATGAGAATTGATCCAATGGTACTCGAAATATTCAACCACTAGCATCTACTGGTACAAGCGCCATTGAGAGAGACGATTTCCCGTACAAAGAAGGAGATGATTTAGGGTTGGGGACAGCACGCACATTTGGGCTTGGTGGGCCGCTTAAATAGAAGATGGGCTTGCGTGTTAACAAAATTAAAAACTCTAACTTCAAAAAACAACTTTTAAGTACTTTTTTAAAACTGTTCTTGTACCAAACATTATAATGTTTAAGAAAAATGTTCTTAAAAGAGTGTTTTTGATCTATTAACTTCTCAAATAATATATATATATAGATCAAAATTCTCAAATAATATATATATATATATATATGAGTTAGATATATCACATTTCACGTCAAAATCGAGAATGAATTCGTTCACTTTGCACAACTTATGACGATAAAATGTTTTCCATATCCGAATAAATTTTATATTATTTACAACATAGACCTGTTTACCAAGATGGGTAGCTTAGGCCAGGGAATTAATGTTATTGTCTTGGGTAGATAGATCGGAAACCACTTTTCCAAGACGTCAAATCATACGAGCTTGCAGGATATGAAACATATGTGTTGATTTAAGCGTCTATGAGCGAGAATACTGTCTATAAGAGTGTTTTCTTGGTAAGTTTTTTTGTGTCAAATTACTGACGTTGCATCGCTTGATCTGATTTACTAAATGGTTGTAAAAGAGTGACGTCAGATCTTAACGAGTAATATTGTCTCTGTTAGAGACATGACTGACGGTATGAAATTATAAGACTGATCTCTTAATAATATAAGACAATACCCGCAGATAGACATATACATCTACGGACTCATGGACCTAACAGTTCGACCTATTAGTACCCAAGTAGGTGCATTTTGCGGTGTCACGAATATAAGGAAATAAAACCGCGCCTTTGTTAATAGCTATATCTTTTGACCTAGTGGTAAACGCTTTGTCCTAACAATTGGTATCAGATTGATGTCATGAGTTCAAGTTTCCCAAAAAACTTATTTATATACTTCTTGAAGGTGGGAATACTAGGTTAAGTGTGCATGAGTGACAGTAGTACTGAGATGAGTTACTTCCTATAAAGTTCTCGTGCGTCAAGTCGTTAACGTTGTCGCTCTTGATCAGGTTGGATGCGTGTGTCATAAAAGAGTGACGTTAGATTTTAACAAATAATATTAGCTCTGCTGGGGACATGGCCGACGGTAGGAAAATGATAAGACTGATCTTTAATGAATATGAAACATCACCATCAGATAGACATGCACCTCATGGGCCTAACAGCCCGACTCATTAGAATCCAAGTAGGCACGGGCGGAGCCATGTGTTGCTCCCGCCCGGGTGACTTGTTTTTTCCGATATTTTTTATATATAAAATTTTGTCTTATTTTCTGGTTGCCTGGGGCTCTATTTGTCAATATTAACTCAACCATAATTTAAAAAATTCTATCCCAAGTAGAAATGAAAACCTGACTCCGCCACTGCAAGTAGGTGCACTTTACGTTGCCACGAGTATAAAGAAATAAAGATTCGTATTTGATCAAACTTTCCAGTAACAGAGACATGTTTATCATGCAACAACATCTAAAAACACACATTACATATGACGTCAGGAGTTTGTCTGCCACTATTTAGAAAAATCCGCACCCGAATATTTACGGAGATCATGCCACTTTAGCCTCTTTGTATTCACGAACAGCTAGAAGGAAGAAAATGAAAGATTCACATCTAGTCTCAATCCCAGTATACTAAAATTGCTGCAGCAAAAAGCATTATTAAAACAACATTATCTACATAAAGATCAAACTTTTATTAGAATTCTATGTACCACTTAATATACTTGTCCGCAAATAATTCTACAAGTTATTAATCATATCGCTAGCATGCTGCTGGTTTGTCTGTCATTATCTTATAAGTACTATGTGACAAATTGACAGACAGGCCAAATTGTTGACACAAAAAGCTTTACATGGAATGTCTACCAGATTAGCTCTTTCATGCTGAAAGATTTACAAATCCAAATGGACGGAATCAGTATCAAAATTTATAAATGTTCAACTCAACTAATAAAATCTTAGCAAATCAAATGTCATGCTAATTCTAATTTATGATGTCATCAAGTCAAGCATAACAAATTCTCAGATCCAAAAATTTGGGACTGTCTGACATTCTGTGCTCAATCTACAGACTCACATTAAACTTAAGATGTCTTTCGCACAGATTATTCAAATCTAGTGGGGCGTACAAAGAAGGTCGCATTTTTAAATTCTCAGATATTCATATGCACTCGTCAATGCACATGTAACATCCATCTTGTTTATCTAAAGAATTTCTGTTTCCCTGGAGTTCACGAAAATTATATTATAATAAACTCGTGTAAGGATTAAACCGTCTGACTTGTGCAGGGATTAAACTGTTTGTTTCATATTGTTATGTGTAACTATGAAACATCGAGAACTTTGATGAGTAAATGATGACAGCAAACAAGGTGGTGTGGAAGGAAAAATGATAATAGAGAGCCACATTTAAATTAAATATTTACGTATATAGAGACAAACTTAATAGAAGACAGAAGATTGATGTGTCCACAACAATAGAGTATTAGAAAAAAAACCTACTGCATTGAAATACTTGAGTTCATCTCACTTTCCATGGCAGCAAACTGGTGAAAATGCACCTGCGAAAATTTCACTGGAAAATCGTATCCACCAATCTGAAAGTTAGAGGAGATGCAATACATTTATTTGTATACAAAGAGCCATTGGTCAGAAGATAATATGTCGATTTTTTAGTTACCTTGACACATTTATTGTGTCAATAAACAAGAATAGCACAATTCTAAACGTCTAAATAAGGAATAATTCCAAGAAAACAATACGGATGAAAAGAAATAAACATCATGAGTTACAAGTCATGAATCTTAACTTTAAATGTCACAAAATTTATACCTAAGAGATCAGTAATGAAATATAAATAACTACAAAGACATAATACTAGTACATCAAGAGAAGAAGATATACTTAACAGTGCTACCTTTGTGCCCATTACTAAGGTGAACAAAGAGAAGGATATCTGCAGAATAAGACATTTATTTAGTTGTCTACGCAACGAGCAGATCAGATTTCCATAATCAACTTCGTGAACCTATTTGCTTTAACTAGCTCCCCCATTGAACAAAGTGAATGAACGAGAGGATAGAAAGAATCAATTTTATCAGAATGTTGCACATATGACATCCGTCTGGATGCCAGCTTTTTCGACTCTTTTTTGTATCTAAAATCCCTGAGACACTCTGTTCTTGAATGTAGCTGTACATGACAACATCTCCGACAATACCCTTCGAGAAATTGTCAGCTTCTGCTGTCCTCCCAACGTTGCATAGTTCATTCATGACGGTGTTATATGTTACGAGTTACGACTCCAGGATTTATTCCTCTATTCTCCATTTCATCAAGAAGATAGAAAACAAGATCAAAATTACGCTTCTTACAAGCTCCATGAATCAAAATGGCATAAGTAAACTCATCAATCTTGATCCCCAATGCTTTCAGCATGCTAAATATTGCAAATGCATCCTATAATTTCCCTTTCTTGCAAAATCCTAAAATAATTGCAGTGTAAGTAACCAAATTTGGTTCAAGTCCCTTCATTCTCATCTTGTACACAATTCCTACAGCCTTCTCCACATTTCCCTCCTTCGAAAATCCATCTATAAGAATAGTGTAACCGATAACATCCAACTGAACTTTCCTATCCTCCATAGCTCTATATTTTTGCAATGCCTCATCAATCAGTCCTCCCTTAAAACACCCATAAATCCAATTACTATAAAACACAACATCAAAAGTTAACTCGTTATTTTCCATCCAAGAAACCAAATCAGATATCTTATCTACTTTACATAAGCTACAGTAAGCAGTCAAAACAGATGTACAAGTAACAGTATTAGCCTTCAAAGAAGCCAATTTTACAGCATTCTCATAAAACTCAACTGCAAGACCAGACTCCCCAATCCTTACAAGACCCGAAATCACAGAACTACAAACAAAGTTATCAAAAGGGTACTTGGGTTTATCATCAGCCATCAACTCTACCAACTTAATCACTCTTATCTATTTTCCCAATTGAGTTAAAGCAACAAATTAATAAGAGTAAAGTACGAGAAGAAGGAAAACTACCACCCGTTTTCAGGAAATCCTTTAACAAAGAAAGACCCTTCTCAGGGTCTTTGCTGAATGTACAAAGTTCTTGGACTAGAGAATCAAAGATTCGATTTTTCTGGAAAATCTCGTACTTCCCTAAGGACTTGACGAGAATGTGAACTCCCAGCCATTTATCGGTTGGAGAGATCGTTTTACTTTCAACAGAGCTTTAGCGAAGATTGTGCGAGTATGGATGTTAGCTTTTCACTTTGTTTGAGCTAAATTGACAGAGGACGTGAATAATGGCTACCAATTTTTTATATAGAAAACTAAGGAATTTGTTTAAATCTTTTAGCGTCGGTGTAAAACCACTTTTCAAAAGTGCTGAAAGCGAGAGCATTTTAGAATGATTTTACGGGAACAGAGAACCCTTCGAGAATACGCAGTTTTATAGGAAACCTTCACCTTGCTGTCAAACAAAAGTATAGTGTCTTTTAAGTTACATGGAGAATTGAATAGAGCAGCGATCAGAATTCCCGCCGGCTGTCACCTTTCCGGCAGGGGCCGATTTAAAAAACAGGCCCTTTCGGGAGCGGGGCAATTTAAAGGATTATTCCAAAATGCTGTCGCTTTCAGAAATCCCTTTTTTTATGCCCATTTGTTGAGGAAAGGTATATGATAAGACTGTTTATAATATTTGAACAATCAGAATATCTTTAAAAAAAAAATCTTTAATCGATTTAATAATTTGAACGACTAACTAACATAATTACTAATATGTATATAAGAAATTAGGCACTCGGGCAATGCTCATTTGATCTCTGTAGGGCACTCAAATTGCAATTTGCAAATGCAGATGCACAAAACTAATATGATTCCACTACTATAATAAATTTTATTACATTAGCAGTCAAACCAACCAAAACAAGGCTAAACTGTCATACACTCCACCATATATATCGTATAACAGCCAAGAGTCAAAACTTATAAGCATCAGAAGAAACTCCAAGTCTCCCCTCAATGCTACTTATCTTTATTATTTTATAAACATGTACGTTTTTTTAGAGAAAATACACCAAACATATGCATCAGTTCCACATGGAAGTATGGAACCAAAGAATATCATCAAAACATATAGCTACCGCATCAGCTTATCGATCATAACCCATGGCTACTACAGGGATTCTGACCTTGTGTCCTCGACTCCCTTTCAGCCAAACCTCGCCAAAGCTGTAGAGTCCGGTAACAGATCGAACTGTAAGAGTAACTGAGAATTTTCCGGATGCGCCAGGGGTTAAAGTCATAGCAGGAGGGCTGGTTTCAATGGCCACAGCAGGTGCCATTCTTGCTGTGATCACATATGTCTCTTCTTCAGCCACGTTTGTCACGGTGCGCCTGACTGTTTGAGTTCCCACGAGGTGTGAAATTGTTATCGAGGGTGTGTTGAAATTTGATGGATGACCAAGAGTGTAATTGCAGGGTGTATATGTGTAGTTTCTGATCTCACGAGAATCGATTCCAGCTGTTGTGCACAAGAATCCTATGTAGTCTTCATATCCTAAAATTTGTGACAAGAAATATGAAGATCAAGAAAGGATGACATTTTTCTTAGTTTCAGTTCCATCAGTTTCGCACTAAAGGGGCAAAAATAAATTTGAAAACTTTAGGAGAGAGAATCATATATTCTGTATATAATACATAAAAACATAGACGTCTAATTTTTTTTGTTGATAAATAGTGGGGAATGGGGATGATGGCTCTGCTCAGCCTTCCTCTGGCTCCATGAGTGACTTCCATTATCAAGAAATTGACTTCAACTCTTCAACAAAATAGGTATGATTTTATTGTTACTAAACAATGACAGAAGCAGAAGTATAGTACTTACCAGCATCGAAAATAAGTCCTGGATCGAGAGCAGCTCTGGGATTGACATGCCCACTTCCATAATCGAAAGGTGTTGCAGGAACCAGAGAGAGCATCCCGGATTCTGAATATTGTTGGGCTTGAAGTGGTCTCTCTGCTCTGTCAAGGGTTGATGATGTAGTCATCAAAGCCGATTTGATAGCGGCAGGACTCCAGTGAGGGTTCTTTTGTTTCACTAGAGCAGCTATTCCTGCTATATGAGGAGTAGCCATACTCGTTCCGGATATCATCGCAAAGCCTTCACCTGTTGCAAACAAACAACTTCTTTTAGCTTGCTGAGTTTTAAACAAGAGATATAGAATAAAAGAGTTCACAACACAAATAGAACTTGGTTTGACCTTGTGGCCGCATCTGCCAGAAAATTTCCACATGGCTAAAACTCCTATTAATAAATTCATACCTCTTCCTTGGGTAAAATTTATTGGAATCAATATGGAAGAAAATATTGCTTAAGAAATAAATCATATGAAAGATTTCTCTGATAAGTTTTTCTAAAAATGTGTTTTTTTTCATAAAAAAATTACTTTTGTTAAAAAATGATGTTTTGGTTGGAATTTTATATTTTAAACAAGTGTTTCGAAAAGTCAAAAGCCAAAAGATCTTATTCAACTTCTCTTTTTTTCAAAAAAAAAAAAAAAAGAAGAAGAAAAGAATGCTATTTCTTTAAACAATTCAAATATATAGAACTATTTCCACATAATTGTTAAAACAACATTAGTAAACATAATTTTGTAACGTTCTTTTGCAAGTCAATTGCTTCTTATCCGTAGCTCTAATGATAAAATCTGCTAATAAAAATAATTTGATTTCTAAACCACATGGAAAAGATTCATAAAATGGTAGAGAGTAACAACTTACCAATATAGTTTGGCTCATCTGTTCCATTAGGCGCCCATGCAGCCCAAATTAGAAATCCAGGAGCCAAAATATCTGGTTTTAGTAGATCCGCGTCTTGCAAGCTGTAATCTTTGATATTAGGTCCTCGAGCGGAGAACAATGCTACTTGCGGTGCAGACATGTGGAGTATAGGCTCCAGCCCATCCCAAATACTTCCTACTGCCTTAAAGCTCGTAACTCGACCAGTCCAATCTCTTTGTGTAGAGACGTTGTAGTAGTCTATAAGTTCCTAAAAGATGTGATCATCCAGACATCCACGAATTATGATTACAGATGAGAACCCAAATAATTTTATTTTATGTAAAGTAGGTGAACTCTGAGTATCAAATGAGTCCAAAACAACCACTGCCCGGCACCATTAATAATATATCCACTCAAATTTCATTCCTCAGCACCGTGGCAAAAATTAATATAAAAATGCCAACGACAATTTTTCCAGCAATGTCAATTCATGGTACAAAAGCATAAAATATAAAATAACCTGATATAATTCAAAAATGCTAGCCACCAAGAGTGCCTGTTCTTTCCTAACTGCTGCTCTCCTAAGGGACAGATAATATGAATAATGATGAAGATAAGAAATAAAATAGTTACTGTCGACTTGATGATATCTGTTATCAGGATCCCGGGAATGCCAACGGGAACTGAATCATATTTTGTCCCAGGAGAAGAATTCTCTACCGCTAGGACAAAGCCAACAGCACCAAGACTCTTGGCAGCCTCCCAGACTTTCTTGATCGAAGATGTTCCAACAACAAAATTAAAAGAATAGCCACAGAGAAGAATGTTCCCTTGGACCAAATTTTTATTCAGAACTTCAGGCCTCTGGCAGTCCGAAGCACTATACTTGGGGACAGAGGAATCCAGAATTACATCATTAGCTGCCACCAGGGTAAATGTTTGATTTGCATGTGTAGCAGCTGCATTTAGTAAACAAATTGAAATTGAAAAATTTTCAAGGCCATACATTCTACTTGTCAGATATGAGAAATGACAAGGTAAGATATAATAGTGCAAAGGGAAAGCGGAATTAATTATTCCAATTTGAATTTTAAAGTAGTGGAAATATAGAGAAGAGACTACACCCAAATAACACAGTTTCGTTGTTCGGCCATAAAGGTCTACATGTGTGACACAATCCCAAAATGGCTGAAACGTTTATAATAGCTTTTAGTTTAGACTGCGATCATTACACAATAATAAATAATATAACAAAGACATAATAAGCTTAAATATATCACAGCTCGTTCCAACATATATTCTTTAATTTGTAGCGTGCAAATTTAGCATTCCATATTCAGTTCGGGCATACTTACATGACAAACCAATTCCAGCTAAAATTTTCCCATTTCCCAAGGCGAGATGGTTCTTGTATCTTCGATCGTCAACTGCAGCAGCTACAGATGCTATCCAAGGGCTGTAAGACAATAAGGTTTTGGGAAAAGGACCTCCATTTCCAGCTGCTTGTGCAACAAAAACTCCAGCTTTTACAGCCGAAAGTAAGGTGGCATCAAAAGGGTTTAAGAATGCGGCCTTCGTAGCAGCTGGAGGACTGTTAGGACCCACCGACAGATTCAAGATATCCACACCATCATGGACAGCCTGACAAAATGTGCATTGCGTGAGACCATAGAGTCCCCTCTATAGTACACAAAATAATATTTTCCTCTAATTCATTTTCAGGACACTAATATAACAAATATCGGATAAATTGGTGTAGAAATGTGTGTTCACTTTTTCCTATAATCTATTTGCAAATGCAGGAGTACCATACTGACCACAACCACGTTAGTATATGTGCAAGAAACGAGATCGATTTAAATGGAAACAGCTAAGTATAGTAGTCTCATCATCTTCATAACAATTTACTAACCAAGACTTCGCAATTTAGACTACCTGATCAATGGCAGCTACTACATCTGCAATGAATCCACCGAATATTCTGTAGAGTGCCTTGTACACGGCAATCCTACATGAAGACCAACTTATCAACTCTTGATGAAATGATATTTTAATTGATAAAATGATCCATAAAACGCTTATGGCCCAAAGAGACATAAGATACAAACATAACCTTACCTAGCACGAGGTGCCATTCCACTTGCTCTTCCAAATTCATACCCATGCATCCTCACTGGAATTCCATTATTTCCAGCTGCAATTGCCGCCGTATGACTGAATAAAAAGATATTGATGGATTAAGTTTCACGAAGCATAATAAACAAATAAAGATAAAATTTTGAACCAAATTAAGACAAACCAGAAAAAAAGCAGGAAAAGGAAAAAGTTCATATTTGAGGATGCGTTAAGGTTTTTGCTTACACCTTGAGAAGCAGAATAAAATATGAAACTAAAATAAAAGTCAAAGCCAAAGCCAAACCTTCCATGTCCATCACCATCAAGGGGAGAATCATAATCAATGTCGGAATTGAATGCACCAGCCGCTTTAGCAGCTTCAGCAAAATGTTGAGCTCCAACAATCTTCCCATTACAAAAGTCCTGCTTGGTCTCTGGGTCAACTTCGCATTTACCTGTATACTTTATGACCGGGCCATAATAGTCCGTTCTGTGAGCTGCAAAGCTTGGATGATGAGGATAAATTCCCGAATCAACGAAGCCAATAACAATATCCTCTCCAGCTCTGTCAAAGCCACCTCCAGTAGGCCACACTCCTGTTGGAAGTCCCAAAAATTGAGGAGTGTGGGTAGTAAGTTTCTTGACTTTCCAATCTCTTTCCACAGACTTTACACCAAGTGCTCGTCTGAGTATTTCTGCCTACTAATACGTTACTGGTATTAGGAACACAAGTAAATCCGTAAGCTATGTTGCATGGATACGGACACGGGTATCATATCAAATACGATACGGATTTATCGTATTTGGCGATACGAAAATTTTTGAAAATATAAGATATGATACGCTTAGAATACGAAAATTATTAAAATATATATATATATCTGTGTGAATATATATACAATGTACAACTTCAGATGAGTGAATTAAGAAGAAAAAAAAATTTGTCGAAACTTATCCCTGCCATGTCCATGGCGTATTCTAGTCGTGTCGATACAAAAAGTCAACGACACGGATCCGTATCCATGTCGTATTCGTGTCCGATAATTCAGAAAAAAAAAAAAATTTAAGAGTATCTGAGCTACATAGGTAATGAGCATTGATCATGTCAAAAAAATGGAGGAGAGTTAAATATAGGCGCAAGGAATCTCACCTGTTCCGGTGAAATGTGAACGGCAAATCCATTGATGAGATGACTGTAGCTGTAGAGTTTCTTATAGGCGCCTCGGTCGAACAGCATGTCAAGAAGCATATCATGTCGCTTTTCTAGATGGTTGGCATAGGATATGACCAATTCACTGAAAGTGAACCGAGAAATGGAAAAATTTTGAATTCAGTTATCAGAATTTCAATGAACCTGATTTAAAGAAACACAACAGTGTAGCATGGCCTAAACAAAATCAAAAGTTCATGACACTGTGCAAATCCCCAGAACCATGCATCTCACGTTTTTGTTCATGGGGACTGCAATTGGAAATACACATGCCACTAAAAATACAAACCAAATATTTGCATATTACATGACCCCAAGTTTTAACAGGTTCATTCCTGACTGAGGAAATAATTCAAGTTTAAAGGAGCTTCAAGAGCATTGCAGAAAAGAAGACCTCAAAGAGTTCAAAATGTGCTTCTTTAATTATTTTTAGATATACGACTGATGAAAGATTATCTGAGTGGCTTAGAAATCAAACTGCTGGCCCATACAGAATAGAATATACCAGATTCTTCGTTCAAAATCCTCCAAGGATGGAAACAACTTATTATCTAGTTGACTAGTTCACCACTCACAAACCAAGAAATTTGTTATTGTCATACATTACGGGCTTCAAAATAGAACATGAACATATCTCATGACTCTCATCCAAGGTTCTCAAATTCGCTAGACAATAGTCGGACGTCAGACCAGCGCCTAGGCCACCTAAGAGGGGACTAGGCGCCGTTAGGTGCATTCAACAGTATCAACATAATAAATCACATACTCTGACTCCAACACAATAATATTAAATTTAAAAATGTGTTCAAAATTACACAACTAATACACTAATAGAATATTACTAATTTACTCCACTTCTTCTCCGTAATTTTCAACAACTTGTTTGTCGTCAGACACAAACTAAATATTATCATTGTGATCTTTTTCTTCTTCAAATACAAAATCATCCCTGTTAAGTTCTTTCACTCTATATCGCAGATGAAGATGAAGTTTAGCGTGTTAGGACAAGCCAACAAATCACGTTCCTTGTTGGACTTTAGTTTTAAGCCAATAAAAAATTACCTTTCATTATTTTAATTAGATTTTTAATTAAATTCAAAACCCAAAAAACTTTTTTTTAAAAAAGCCAAAAAAACCTAAAACCCCTAATTGTCCGCAATGCCTAGGGCACATTGGCCGATTAGTCAACGACTAGGCGTCCTTGTTGCATGTGCCGAATTTAGAACACTGATCTCACCAGAAAATAATTGAAAACAACTAAAACAATTCATTAGTCCAAGTCCCAAACAGGGAATGATCGAGCATCCATATCAATGTTCGAATCGGTAAACTTGATTTAGCCCTGACAGAACTTGCACGAGTTCTATTTTCATCATTTCATTCTCGTGCCGCAGTTCATATTTATTTTGTGGACAACAAAATAGTTATAATTTAACATCAGTTGAAATACAGTTAAGCATTCTAAGCAGGGGACAAAAAAGAGTACCCGCAACATAAAGTTGATTTTGCATAATATAATCCAGAATACTCGTTTCTTATCAACCAAACTTGAGGATGATGAGAAAAGTTACCAATAAACTAATCAAAGTCAACCAGATGATCCTAGGTAATAAAGAAACTTTAAGCCAAGCAAACATTTATCAAATGCTACAAGAAAATCTTCAAAACAACCAACTAAATGAGCTCAATATTGTCCACAGGAAGATAAGCAAATAGCTGCTGTTTCTATGAGGTTCGACATAATTATTCAAATATTTAATCAATAAACAAATTATTATGAGTACCTGGTGACATCTATTTTGTCATCAGAGTCAGAATCCACTGCTGTGGCTTCAAATCCATCAACACCACCTCTATAACTTACCACGGGCTCTCCTTCAAGAGTCACAATGTAAACCTCCGCCTTCCCGAAAATCATAAAACCCAATAATATGAGGACAGTAAAATAACCATTCAACTCCATATTCCTCGTTTTATACATTATCTTTCAAATTATCCAACCTTGGATAAGCCAAATCTGTTTATGTACAACAAATTAAATGAATCTTGCATCCAAAAGTAAAGGGCTAACAAGTTTATAACCACTTAATAATAACCACAACAATATGAATTGATCTGGAAAACTAACAAGTAACAGCTCACCCGTGTATAGAATTCGCATAAATCGAAGTAACTAGCAGCTTTCTTCATATATACCAACTAAAACAGTGAAATATTAGGAAAATGGTAAGGATTGAAGTGAGAACTTACCGACCAGATAACTAAAGGAAGAGCCAACAAGTTACCTTGAAGATCAGTTCTACATTTATTCTCTCCTCTTTCTTGTTTTCTTCTCTCTCTTACTCACATTTACTTAAAGTCGAACGTTAACCTGAAACATGGCTAATCATATATTTTTTTTTAAAAATGTAAGGAAAGACAAGTCGCAAGCAAAGAATCAGCAAAACAATTCAACCTATTACAAGAGGATAAGACGAAATACCATCAAAGAACAATAATAGAAAAAGCCAAGATCTTTTCTCACATTTGATCCAAGAAAAGCATCCCCACCCAAAATGCTGATTACATAAATACAGTGTGACTCCACTTTTTCACCGAGCAGCGCCAACAGTAGTAAATTATGTGTTTTTTCACAGAATAAGCAAGGAGGCATCAAGAAATGCAGTGCATTAGCAACTGCCCACATTTAATACTCACACAATTCAAAGCAAAACGTTGATCTAAAATAAGAATTCCAATTATTGAACTGAATGGTGGACCGTGTGGAAACTGTGAAATGTGAAAAAAGCCAAAAGGGTGTGAAGAGTGGTGTGTAATGGTGGTGGTTAGGTTTTGAATGAGTGAAATTTATTTAATATGGACGCGCCAAAGATGGTACAACAGAGGGAGATGAGTTTTGATGATTCCATTAAACTATTTCCACCAGTCCACTGTCCACCATGGAAGATTTCTGGACCCCTCCTCTCTCTTCTTTACAGACAAATAATGGGTTTTTTCCCTCATGTTTTTTCACTTCCTTTTTTTTCTTTACCAAGTTCCCATTAATCTTCCATCTCGTGGAATACAACCGATGTTCACTGTATCGAAATCAGTTTGAGAGGCTTTTAGTTTTAGAAAATTATATTTATAAACAACCTCATGGTACGCTGAGTTCAAGCCCAAAAAAAATATCATTATAGTTTCAAAGGTTTATAACTATTAGTTATCTCACATCAGTTGGATAAAATATTTAAAAGTGGTATATATAGACTTGGACAATCCTTCCTCTTGACCTATCTTTTAAGGTTGAGTTGAGTCCAAGCTCCAATATTAACAGTGTCTAAGTTGATGTAGTACAAAAAATTTGTATACGTTTATGGAGTATAAAAAAGTTCGTACAATAATCAGAAGCTTGATTTTCTCTAATAACATCTTCTCTGATGGGTATGTCATATAAAGTTTGTCCAATGTGGTTTATCTAATGCGTGATTTGTGAATATGAGAGTTTAGTCAGTGCGCACTATATGGTAATGACTGCAAATTCTCACGTCATAAAAAAAACATCTTAATTCAGGATATATATTATGTGTTTAAAACACATAAACAAAAAAACGAGTGAATGTTAAATTATTTGTATAACTCAAACAATATGGATGATAAATCAATATATATATAAAAAATATAATGAAACTATAATTATTTATATAACTCGCGTCAAATATTATATAAAATAAAAATATGTGATCAACTAATACATCGTCATTGACACAAAATAACTTGGATACATGTACCATGTCAAATATTTTTAGTTTGTGGAGTTCTGTGGCCTAAAGGTATCAAGTTTTAGCAATCAATTAATATATATATATATATATATTTGAGACATATATTAACAAAATTTGGTGGCGTGATCCCTCTTTTTATACAATTTCAAATTTATCTTTATTTGTTTAACATTTGTTTTCAAGAAAAAATATATTATCATAAATTTATCAGCACTATTATTATAAAAACAAAAATCATATAAAAATCATATATTTAATTTTTTTTTATCTTAATTAATGTTTGAACTTTTTATAAAAAAAATTTGTGCATATGCGTGCCTGAAAATAAATTTTAATAGTATATGCTACGCGATAAGAGGCTTCATAGTTATTAAATATTTTGGAAAACACATCCTTAAATCTCGATGTTCTCAGTGTTTGTTTTAATATTCTCTGCTTAATTTGATACAATTTACATGAATAAAACATAGGAAGCGAAATAAAGAAGGGTTGTAAAATCAAAATGATGTAGTTGATACTCATCCTAAAATCAAATAAAATTGATTACTAAATCTCTCGGGAGTAATCGACCAAAAGATTTGAAATTATTTCATAATAAGATATTTTTTAATATAAAAAAAATAATTAGTTGAGAATTCCAAATATATTGTCAGATGAATTTATCCAAATAAACAATAAATTTGATATTACATATCCAAATACAACCTCAATTACTTAAAAGTTAAAAATAATTATTATAAAACTATAAAATTTATTTTTAAACTATGGACATTCATAAGTGTCGCGAGATGTTCAACATAGTTTGTGTGTCATGTCCATATTTCATTCATGTTTGTCGTTAAGTGTTGCATATGATCACGCCTCACCTCAATTAATGGATTCACATGAAAAAGAGCCAAAATAATGGAATGAAGATGAAAGTTGAAGAATCTGGTCAGAAGAAGTCACGAACGTTGGTGCTTTCATTTTTTAACACCCCTGCGCGAGTGCATTAAAACTTTGATTATGCTATTACTTTTCTTTGAATTGTTGAAACATAGCTAACTTCATTAATATTTTTATATTGTAATTGAATTCGAGAGAATATTTTGTAATAAGAACGAGTAGCATATTATCCATGGATTTATAATTTGCATAGATATATTAAATTGAATACATGTTAATAATGATAATTCAATAGGTCAAAAACTAGGAGATCCCTCAAATCATTCGTGCAATCACCTTTGATAAATAATTAAAGACATTTAATTGTGTTTAATTATTTTCGCATAACTTGAGATAGTATGCTAATAATTGAGATTAATTATTTGAAATCAACAAGGGGCGGGAAAAGTAAAATTCCCAACAAATTTATTTCCACATTTGATTTTCATATTCACTTTGAATTGTTTTTATTTTCTCATTGAATCATATTTTTCTTTGAATGCAATTTTGGTTTAATTCATCTCAAATCAACGTTTACATTTAGCTAACGATTTAATTTCTGGAAATAATATTTGTGTGATACAGTCTATGTGAGATGATACTCGCACTTTATACAATACTAGTACATCGACGCACGTGTTGCGGGCTTGTACAATATTTTTTATAATTCATTTAGTTTAAATTTAAATGAAGATCAAAATATACTTATAAGAAATAGTGAGGGAATATATTTCAATTTTGGTATATTAATTAAAAAATAAATAGAAAAAAAAAACTCAAGTAGGAATTGAACCTACAACTTAATGTATAATAAACAAAGACTTTATCAATTGAACTACATATAGCTTCCTTTAAAATTTTAATATTTTATTAATATATATAATTATTAAAACAGACCATGACACCAAAAGTTAGTTACTCTAAGTGTCTCAAACTTAATAATATAGTATAGAAGTATAGATAGTATAGATATTATGACTTGACTTATGCACTTACGATTTATTCGAGCCTAAACTTCTATTTTATTTTATTGGAGATTTTTAGTACATGAAAACCTCGATCATGTACTCCAAACTTGTCATTTGCACACCCATGGTATACTTCTTTAATACCCGATTGACAATCATGCGATGGCAACCAAAAGTGATCACCACTAAAAGCAACAAGAAAAATGTCAAACTACTTGTTTTGCCATACCAATGATAGATAAAGCTGCTGGCTGCACACATTATGCATGGCTCGCATGTAACATAAAGGGTAGCAATTTAAAAGAAATTTTCCCTCTCTTTAGTCCACTTTTCTGCCACTGCTCAAGCAGCTTACCAATTGCTTCCATCTCTGCGTGCCTAGTGGCCTGTAGATAACAAGTGATAATGATCATATGCATATTAATTACAGGAAGGAAAAATATGAGCCAAGTAAAATTGAGCAAGTACAAATTGAAGAGAGATGATATTATCTCAAAAAATGAGATCATACATTTCTCGTCTCAGTAGACCGATTTCTCCCCGAGGCAATGACAGCCTGATCATGAACAATGACACAACTGATTAAATGGCAATGGAAGTTCAATGAGGATGACATGAAAACATGGTAATCCATTTTCTGCCACATAATAAAAGTCTCAATCTTATCAATCTATTCCTATTGGCACAATGGGAACTTATATCATGGATATTATAAAGAATCGCATCAGAAAAATTTTTCCCCCTTGAATTATTTACCTGCATTTTCAACTAATATTTAAGTTACAGTTATTACCGGTATTTGCTCTCCCCTCTGAAATATGAGGGTAATTTTTTTATAAAAAAGAATTTTAGAAGGAGAACAACATAAGAAGCTTACTCCACTGGTACTTCAAGGTTGTACAAGGAAAGCTTAGCCTTGCAAGGGAAACGTGAGAATAATCATAATCATGTCAATATAGTCTCGGTAATAGTTCAATAATTTTCATACCCAGAGTACTGTAGTATATCAGTAAAATGAAAAAAAAAACAGCATCAAGGTACGGTTCTACCCGAGAGCTAAGCATCTGTGATCGGCATTAGTATCGACTCATCCATTGATCTTTGGTTTGACTTAATTCACGTATCTTAGCTAACATAAGTGTGTGTTAATCTAATAAAGGCTTCTACTCAGACCAAAAAAATCATAACTTTAAACGACGACATTGCGTTGACTGCATAAAAAAGCCTTCAGATAACTTAACACCTGCCTGTTGTAGAGCAAGCTTCATAAATATAACATCATCAGGCATTGCTTCCTCCAATGAAGACGCCATCTGTATTTTGTTAAAGAAACAAGAAAGACATAAGTAGAGACATCAAAAGCTCACACTCCAGGGGTTGAATCTTGTTTTGAAATTGAACTTTTCATAGGCATTGCCACACCCAAAAACACCCCTATTAATACATGTCTTTGTTTACAAATGATATTCGGATGCTCTCCTGTTTCTCAACTTGTTTACACCTCTTTGTAATCTGCTGCAACTTCAAATCTAGAGTAACTACAGAACGAAAATGAACCTAAAATAAATCAAACTTCCACTACCAAAACAGATTTAGAATCACCATTGCGTCCTAACAAATCGTCCCTGCTCCATTATTACAAACAAACACTAATTAGTATACAGATAATCCTTTTTATGATAAATTTCTAAGTAATCTTTGCTTAGAGTGCAAGCGAATTGAGTAGCTCGATCAATACTAGACTCGGTCTTCATTTTCGCCAATGATCAAGAGTGTGAAATTGGTTTTTTTCGAATCGAATTTGAGCTTTAAATTTTAATAATAATTTTAGATCATATTTAAATACCCGAAGTTTCATCAAACAAATACCTTAATTCTGGGCCGTTGATCTGCGTTGACTTTTCTGATCTGGTACGTAATTTTCTTAGAGAAAAAGCGGGACCGTCGCTTTTCTTTGTAGCGTAGTACACTGGCATGTCTGATTCCTCCGTTCTCGGAGAACAAGTCTATCTGTGCCAGCCTCACCTGCACCCAACCAATCACCATTTATTTAATAATAGTAATTGGAATTTAAGGAAAGTTTGAAATTTAAGATTAATGAAATAATGTACATATATGTCCAGACAAAAAAATATAGGCATTTTCATGAATAATAACATATTTAAGACCTTAAAACCGGCTTATTTTTTTATTATTATTATCTAATATTCGTTATGGAATAATATAATATTCCACCAGTGCTACGGTATAATTCCAGTATCTTAGTCTAATGGTGTTATGTGTCCAAAAATGACAGATCTCAAGTTCGACCTGCCAATGTTGACATGTAATCTAAAAGAAAAGAACTTTCATAGTTTTTTTTTTGAGAAAAAAAGAACTTACTAATAGTAACTAAAATAACAGAAGCCAAATTTAACTCCCTTTGCAGCAAAAGGCTAAATGAACTTGCGTACTTGGACATTATTTCCGGCAGTATTGGAGACCGGGGAATCGCCGGAAAATGGCGTATCCTTGTCGGACCAAGCGTCCAATATGTTGTCGTAGTTCAGTTTCAAGAATAGCCGTGCATTTGGCTGAAGAATGGACTCCCCCTGAGCTGTTTCACAAATGGAATTTCCTTGGTTTGGTAAAATATTTGAGTGTGCGTTCTCCTTGGATGATTCTAGATTCTTGATTTCCACCTTTTTCTTCTTTTCTACCCGATTTTTTGCCAGCTTGATATCAATAACACTAGGAAATCTCCACCAATCATCCTCTTCATCAACATTTCTCATTGCTCTCGATTCCCTTCTCACCCCAAATCCATAATCAAATCCTAGACCGAGTGGATAACCATAGCAAAATGTCTTGATTGGCATAGGTTTATCATGATTTGCATTGGTAGCTGATTCCTTTTTCATGTTCAAGTTTTCCATTATACTATCAATCCCCCCTTCGATATCCTCATCCAAAATTGCTTCTGCATCAAAATCTTGATGAGAATCATCATAGATTTCGAGATAACTCCTCTCAGAATCAATCTCTCCCGGGCTTTGGCATGACTTTTCAGCACTTTTAGGCCGAGTAAGGAACCGAGGTTTTTCAAAAATTGGCAACAAGAATCCGGAGCTATCAATAACTTGGAAAGGCCGTATAAGAAGCTCCGATGGCTCTAACAAGAAATTATTCTTTATCTCAAACGATGACTTCGTGAGTTTGCAAGGATTTTTTAGGTGTTTGTATGGGAAAATCTTTGGATGAGCTGTGGAAAGAATGGATGCTGCTTCATTATAAGTTTGGTTAGGCCTTTTCCTTGGGGTTCTTGGCTTTCTTGTTGAGATTGAAAGCGCGGAGTTGGTGGATTCTGAGAAACTTGAAGATGGAGAAGATGAATTTGAAATCCAAGAAGTTGTGGGGGATTTTATTATTTCAAGGTCTAATCTGTAGGCTCTGCCACCTCCACTTAAACAAGTAGACATTTCTTTTGAACTAAGACAAAGATGAAAGAAAAAGCAGAACAAAGTAGTGAATAAAATTCGATTAAATTTCAATCCAAGAACCAGAATTTTTGTGATTTATGGATTGAGGCCTGCCAAAACAAGGATTTCAGATACGGGATTTTCAAATTTTGTTCAGAAATTTTGAGCCTATTAGAGTTTATATAATAAATCCTTGTGAGGGGGAAATTCCAAGAACCAACCCTGGAGTACTTTATTCAGTATATGAATCATGAAACCAAAAAGGGAAATTCTTTTTTGAAAAAAAGAAGTGGAAAAGGCCAAAAACTTTAGCAATATATTATGCTATGAGAAACAATCAAAAACCCAGAACGGAGGGTAAAAAAATAAGTAAAAAGAATCACCGTTCAGTCACCAGAAAGCTCAAAAAAACCACTTTTGAAATCATCGAGACATCAAAGATAGTGTCTTTCTCGTGTAAAAATCCTCCAAACAAACATCCCACAAAAGATATGGTATCTCTCAGCACAAGTTAGTGACAAGAATTCAAGAATCAAGTACATTCAATATATATTGGAAATACCAACGACTCAAAAAAAATCCCAGATCCGAAAGTTATATCTAAATATATAACTAACATAAAAAGAGAAAGAATGGAGGTAAATAAGTAGTCACGGGAGAGAAGGAATGAAGGGCTAGGATACGCAGCCGATTACTGATACACACACTACACACACTGTTTGAGTCTTTTTCTCACTAGATTTCCTCGCTCTAAAAATGGATGGACGGTGGAGATGGAAATTAGAACATAGGAAAGGACAATTCTTGGGTTGTAATGTACGCATGGGGACAGATTTCCTCTCTTTCTACCTGTCTTTACACTTTTAGCAGAACGTTGATACTAACAAAATAATATATTAATCGTGATAAGTATGACGTAATCATGGATTGNAAAAACAATAAAAATAAAATTAACAGAATAGTGAATTTTATCAAAATCGAAACTAAAAAGTACTTAAATGGAATACACATAGACAAACTTCAAATAAAATTCTCTTAAGTTACTAAATTATCATAATAATTTTAAACTAAAACCATTGAACTTGTCATTAAGTTAACTATCACTTTTGCTTTTGTTAAATTTTAAACCATTGCAGATTTTATTTAATTTCTATGTTTTTTTAGAATACATATTATAGATAATTAATTTTATATCAGAATCAATCATTTATAAATTAATATTGGTGATTAATAATTTCAGTGAAATAAAATTTTAACATAATATCACTCAAATAAATATGTATAGTAAAACACAAATATAAATAAAATAATATATAATACTCAGTTAAAAAATATTGTATGTAAAATTATAGTATATAACAAATGATAATAAATTATCAATATAATTCATATTTATTATAAGGATTACATTGATTAAAATTTTTTTAAGAATTATATCATAAATTTAGTTCAAAAGTATAAAGTAATTTTTATTTTTTTTGAATTATCCTTACTTTTTCTCTTTATGAATAAAATTGAAATAAATCAAACTAATCAAATTATACTGTAAATAAAATATAATTTTTTTTGCAAAAAAATATATATATAGAATCTACATGCACGCAGTGTTAATTTTTATTGAAAAAGGATCATAAGAAAAATGACATTTACTAACACGATTTTAATGAAACTTGTAGAAAAATGTAAGCTTGAGATATATATTGAGATATTAATTAAATATCATAATTTAAGAAATTAAAATAAAATAAAGTATCATATTAAGGTATTTTTGTAATATTTGTCGTTAATTCAACCAAATAATAAAATAAGGTTATTATCATTTTCAATCTCAATCCTTAAATATATTTTTCTAAAATAATTTACAACACGTTATTAATTTAGTTAAATTAACATAATATTAATCGAATTATACCCGATCACAAATTAAATGATTTCATCCTAAAGCAAACTGATATACTATCCTAACCACACTTTATCCCAACTATTTCATCATGAAAAAATTTTGAGTGGAGGTGATAGTGACAATCATTTACCCACACATACGCTTCGTCGAGTTGCAATAATAATAATAATAATAATAATATACTTTTATTAGTAATCATGACTTAGTTAATGTGGTGTGATACAACACTAATATTTAAACAATAAGGTTAAAAGTTCTTAATATAATAAAACTAAAATAAATATAGATTAATATATAATTCGGAAGAGTAGAACTTAAAATGACTATCAAAATAAATTTTTGGAAACTAATATAATCTCATAATTTTGTAAAAATGATAAATATATTATATAGATTAACTGAGCTGTAAAAAAGACGAAGGAAAAGAAATTGTAACATGAACCATCGATAAATTAAACTAATTAAATCAAGAAAACTAACGTAATATTAAATAATTAAATAAAAAAACTCATAGAAAGAGGAAAATAGATAATCACTAAAATAAAATGAGGCACTAAAAATCCAATGGATTAAATAAATTAATGTAATAAGTAAAATAAATATAGAATATATAATTTGGATAAGGGAGCTCAAAATAACCATCAAAATAAAT
>NW_027358823.1:0-416 GCF_012295235.1 Primulina huaijiensis | reverse complement strand
ATATGAATAAACAGCCCTCTAAATGTCGGGTGCGATCATACCAGCTCTAATGTACCGAATCCCATCAGAACTCCGAAGTTAAGCATGCTTGGGCGAGAGCACAGTACTAGGATGGGTGACCCCCTGGGAAGTCCTCGTGTTGCACCCCTTTTCGTTTTTTTCTATTTTTGATTCTTTTTTTTTTTACAGATGATTTTCGGCTCCAATCATCTCGATCTCGATCGGGACCGGATAAGACATGTGAAATTGACGTAGCTCGGGCCCTTTTGGATTTGGACAACATCGTAGGCTAATTTGATTGTATACGGGCCAACGGACGAGACTCATTACCATGCAATGAGCCAGCGAGATTTTTGCCGAATTCCTTCTCCAAGACCCTCTAATTTGCGATTCTCCGCTTTCGGTAAGCTTCTGTT
>NW_027358822.1:0-433 GCF_012295235.1 Primulina huaijiensis | reverse complement strand
TGCATCCTAAGGTGGGTTTTTGGTGGGGTTTTGACAAGAGAAGAGTGTAGAAAAAAAATAGAAATCGTCTTCCGTTCGTCGTCGACTTTCACCGCTACGGTATTCATATTTCGAGCGTTTTAAACGCAAAGACACGCCTTAATCTTCCTTTTTCTCATCTATCATACCATATTATATGTATGATGCATGTTTGCATGAAAAATATGAAACACTACCTTGTATTTTCGTTTTTATGGCTTATTATACATAAAACTAGAGTTTTCTTTTTTTAAAAAACTCTTCATACTGATGCACAAAGGGGCTGTCATGGTAGGGGTACTTGAAGGGATGTTTTTCCACATGTTTAAGGGTCCTTAGGTGTATGTTTAAAGGCTGAAAAATATAGGATACCATTATGAACGAAAATTGTATGTTTTAGAGTCCTAGGGTACGG
>NW_027358821.1:0-319 GCF_012295235.1 Primulina huaijiensis | reverse complement strand
CGAGATCCAACGAATCCCACAACGCCAAGTAAGTATGCTGACGTGAAAAAAAAAATATGTTAAGTTTTTTAGGTATGCTAAACTTCTTGTGGCCAAATTATGTATGGGGTTGGAAAGCGGTAAAGCATGACCAGGGACCAACCCACCCCTTTAAAGCATGAACCAGTTTAGATCGGGATTGGAAAGTGTTAAGCATGAACGGGGACCAATCCACCCGTTAAAGCATGAACGGGGATCTCATGTATGTGGCAGTGTATTCGTCCATGTCAGCCCAGTACTGTGGTTTAGTCTTATCGGGCGATTATGTTATGGGTCACTT
>NW_027358820.1:0-556 GCF_012295235.1 Primulina huaijiensis | reverse complement strand
AAGCGTGCATCAAGTTCGTGTTTGTTCATGCTTCATGCATGCATCAATCTTCAATTAGTGAGTTACACGGATCCTAGATGGACCTACACAAGAGAACTTGTATATGTCAAGTTTGTTTTTTTATTTAAATATCTTTCAGCATTGCAGCTATAATCAAAAGATAAAATACCAGCGAGACATACCAACTGTGTAGTGCTTTCGACAATAAATTGGAAGTATTTATCTTCCATCCCTCTCAAATTCATGGTGTATAATTTGGCTTCTACATTGTATAAATTCATAATCAAACATTCAAAGAGATAATAGATTAAAAAGATTTAAGCAAATCATGGAGATCATTAAATTATTAATTTTTAATTAATATGATTATAAACATATAACATTATCACTTTACAGTATTTTTTTATTATTTCCTATAATCAAATAAACATTTTTTAAAAAAATGAATAATTTGTTAAAGAAAATTTCATCCAATTTAATAAGTATGTAATTATGAGGTAAAATATTTTAAAATTATTAATATTTAGTTTGGTTCAAAGTCAAAGTAATACCAATA
>NW_027358819.1:0-438 GCF_012295235.1 Primulina huaijiensis | reverse complement strand
TAAATTTCGTAATTAAAATTAAATTTAAAAGTAAATTAAAATAATTAATTAGTTTGATTGTGTTAAGTACATTATTAATGATCTTATTAAACTAATATAAAAAATGGCTTAAATAACATCATGAACATGACAAATTGTAAAAAAAAAAGTTAAAATGGTAAGGTTACAAATGAAAATCATATATTTAATAGATAATATTTATTTAACATCATATATCGAAAATTGACTAAATAACTTATATGTTTATATTGAAATCACCTACATACAAATATTTTCTCTCAATCACATATATTTGTTGATACATAAGTAGTCTTAAAATACCTCTATTTTAAATGAGAAGAAGATGTTTTATATGACCTTAATATTTTTTAATTTTCTAATTTTTTTCATATAATCTCCATTCGTCTTCCTATTATTACTTTAATGTTCGTAATATTA
>NW_027358818.1:0-495 GCF_012295235.1 Primulina huaijiensis | reverse complement strand
AGAATTCATAATGTTTTTCATGTCTCCATGCTAAGGAAGTATATTTCGAATCCTTCCCATGTTCTTCGACATGAGCCATTGGATTTGACGTCGAGTTTGACGTACCAAGAGATTCCAGTCCAAATTCTTGATCACAAAGTTAAAGTATTGAGAAACAAAGAGATCGGCATTGTTAAAGTCCTTTGGATGAATCATTTGATTGAATAAGCTATGTGGGAACCAGAGGATGAGATGAGAGAGAGGTATCCAGAACTTTTTGCGCAGTGACGTCAATTTCGTGGACGAAATTCCTCTAAGGTGGGGAGATTGTAATATACAAGCTTGGTGATCGGTACAGTTTAAGATTTAATATGTTTATTGACTCCGTGGTTAAGTTTAAGGATAGTTTTGATGTTAAGAGTTAAGATTTATGATTTATAGTATTGTGGTTATATATGATGTGTGGTGATTCTGTAGTGTCGTTGCGATTAAATTCATGATAATTTGTATATTGAG
>NW_027358817.1:0-236 GCF_012295235.1 Primulina huaijiensis | reverse complement strand
AAAAATTCAAAATGTGGTTTGGTTGAGTTTGTAGTTATTTTTTAGCTTATATCTATACTATTATATTAAGTGTGGGGACATTATAATAACTATTTAGAGAGGACACCAAATTTTTCTTTCAATTTTACCCTTATATGATTTTAATATTACACTTTTGTTTTTTGTTTTTTTTTTTTTAAAATTTCAACACTCATTTTTATTTTTATTTCAACAATTCAAATATCAATTTAGTCCCT
>NW_027358816.1:0-508 GCF_012295235.1 Primulina huaijiensis | reverse complement strand
AGCAGATCTCATATTTTTTTGAAGGTTTATTATCTTTATGCAATGCCAGAATGTTGACCTTGAAATATNCCCTCGTTTAACAACCGGTAACACTGGTCGAAAATCGCCACCAAAAACCATTGTCTTCCCTCCAAACGCTATTTGATTTTACATAATATCTTGGAAAATATTAATGAAGGATTCAAAAGCATAGCGATTTGCCATTGGAGCCTCGTCCCATACTATAGCTGATGCACGCCTTATTAGATCTGCAAGTTCTGTCAGTTTTTTTATTTGGCACAGTGTTGATGCGGTTGGTCTAAGTGTAATTTGAAAACGTGAATGTGCAGTTCTTCCACCTTGCAACAATGTCGCAGCTATTCCAGATGTTGCTACCGCAATTATAATTTTACTCATTTTTCTCAAATGTGCCAACATTGAGCGGTATAAAAAAGTCTTACCAGTACATCCTGAACCATCAATAAAGAAAAATTTTGATTGGTTATGCATAATACTTTCTATGATGGTT
>NW_027358815.1:0-355 GCF_012295235.1 Primulina huaijiensis | reverse complement strand
CGGAGCTCCGTCGCCGGATTCCGGCAACAAAAAAAATTTTTTTTTATTTTTTTATTTATTAAAAATAGGGGCTGTTCGGGCAGCCCTTGCTGCCCGAAATGCTGCCCAAAAAATCCCCCGAAACCGGCCTTGATTCGATGCAAAATTTTATCTCATGCGGTTAGAAATGAACCTCAACATAATATTATGTATTTACTACACCAAAATCGTAACCATAGCTCTGATACCACTTGAAAGGGGATCGGTTACGGTGACCGGAAGCGCAACGGAAGTTTAAAAATCAAATTTTTATGTAAAAATTTCGGCCACATCCATATCTTGGTGTAGCAAATACAAAAACAACAAAATTTCATAC
>NW_027358814.1:0-922 GCF_012295235.1 Primulina huaijiensis | reverse complement strand
ATTAGTACAATCCGAGACTTACTGTCCTGGATTCAAATTTTTTATTATTATTATTATTTTTTAACTTTTTTTAAAAAAATAATAAAAGGGATATCGGCGATTGTTTGTGCAAAACCGTGGCTATTGGCAACGGTTTAACAAAACTCGTCGCTATTGGCGACTGTTTAACCAAACACCGTCGCTATCAGCGACGGTTTAAACAAAAATCGTCGCTATTGGCGACAGTTTAAACAAAAACTGTCGCTATTTGCGACGGTTTGAAGGCACGGATTCAAATTATCCATGCCAGTCTGCCACGGATTCAGAAAATCACAGATTCAATATCCGTCGTGACCTTCTTTCTTTCTATTTAAATACGGTGATACTCTTCATTTTATCACCGAAGCCGAGCAACTTAGGAGCAAAATTATTTCTTTCGATCACCGAGCATCGAACATTCTTTCCAGCACTGATCTTCAGACTTTTCTATTTAATTATTTGCGTAAGTCTTCTGCATTTTTCAGAATATTAATAGCGTAAGTCTTCTGCATTTTTCCGAATATAATTAAAATATTAGAAATGATTGAAATTACCTTTTCAAATGTAGTTGTACGGAATTTGTAATTAAATCAGCTACCAGAGTTTAATATCTGCAATAAATTACAAACATTATCAGATATAATATACATAAAACTATTCAATATAGAAAGAAAAAACAGAGATTCGACTTAGACTCGGCGCAATTCTCCCAAATCCTGATACTCAGCACAATTCTCTCAAATCAAATTCTGAATTACTGAGACTCGTCGCAATTCTCTAAAATTCTGATATTCGACAGAAAACTATCAAATCAAATTAGGAATTCCGATAATCACACGATCAACACAATTTATAAAGAGAGGAGAATCACGGATTCTTTATAACTCATTCTTATATTAAATTA
>NW_027358813.1:0-466 GCF_012295235.1 Primulina huaijiensis | reverse complement strand
CAAAATAACAAGCAAAGTAATCCAACAACTGATAAAAATGTTTGAACATAAAAATGGCAAGTGCGGTAAATGAGGTCCTCGGGTTCCACTACTGCCGACTCGAGCTGGCTCACTGGTCCCCGCCCTCGATCCCGACATCATAAGTACCTACAACAATCAAGTCTAGCGAGTCTAAAGACTCAGCATGCATATATCGTAAATAACGAGTAAATGATATAATAAAGTTGCATGAGAATAAAAATATCATATCATAAGCCATAATGTGAAAATAACTTATCATGAGCAATTATAATACGTGCATAACTGAACTGAAAATTACAGTGAAAATGTTTGCTCCTTGGAGCCCTGTAATAAAATGGCATGTCATAAATTTTCTGGTGAGATTATGGTCTACGCAAGTGGCCTCTGCACTGAACGGAAATGAACTGACCGGTAACTGGCGACCGGAACCGGTAACTGGCGACCG
>NW_027358812.1:0-9427 GCF_012295235.1 Primulina huaijiensis | reverse complement strand
GTAAGCCATTATAAACTCATTTTAAATCTTTAATTTTTAAGATGTAGGATAAATGTATCACAAATTATGTAGTTTCATCGAATGGAAAAAGACCAAATTATAATGAGGCCATGGGGTTCAGATATATAGCGATGGATCGATAGAACCTTCGGATCTAAACTACGTGTATTTTATGATCAATCTTCTCCATGGCCACATCTTTATCATTACTCTCAACCCTCTTATACTTATACCAATTTGCACAAATCAAGAAATACCCCAAATTCACCACTTGTATACCAGCAATCATGTAGTAAAAATAATCCAATCTCCCCTTGTTCAAATCCTCCTGCAACCAATTCCCATTTCCCCGCACCCTCGTCGCCTTATGAACCACCGAAATCAAGAAGCTTGTGACGTAACTCGAAATCGCGAACCCACTAAACAAGAACGCTGCGGCGAAACTCCGCATGTTTTCGGGGAACTGCTTGTAAAAGAACTCGATTTCCCCGATCACCGCGAATGCCTCTGATATCCCCGCCAGTACCAGCTGAGGCACGAGCCAGTAACCTGACATAGATGAGACCGCGCCTTTCTGTGCAACAACACCTAACGTGGGACGAGTAACAGCCAATGTCCGTCTGTGATCCTCCACCACACCTGATACAACCATTGTGAGTACTCCGAGAAATATTCCGAATCCCACTCTTTGCAGCATTGTGATGCCTTGTTCTTTCCCTCTGATTCTTCGAAGAAACGGGACTATGATTCTGTCGTATATCGGGATCCATAGTGTGAGGGTTGCCATGGTGAAGACATTGTACGAGGCTGCCGGAATCTTGAAGTTTCCGGTGCTTAAACGCCTATCGCATTGCAGGGACTGGAAGACTGGGTAGGTTTGCATCAAGGCTAGGATAATGTAGTATATCATGCCGGATAACCAGATGGGAATCACTCGAATTATGCATTTAATTTCTTCGACTTGCTGCACGCTGCGGAGTTTCCAGGGATTGGCTGCGGATCCATCGGGATTGATTGTGTCATCCGGTGTTGCAATTGCTGCTCTGTTCAGAAACCTGGAAACGTACATTTTTCTAAGCTCATTAACTTCAACTCAAAAGATTCAAACTCCATTAAGTGAACAAAAGATCAAAACTTGAAAATGCCCACAAATTTATTTTACCTCAATTCATCTGTATATTGAAGCTTAGAATTCATGGAGCCTGGATCGACATGATTAAACAAAGAACACCGTGGTTGCTCCGGCAGCTCCAGCTTCCTCTTCTTATAAGCAACCACAAGCGTCTGCACGAGGCTCGTAAACGGGCTACCTTCCGGCAGCACTTTCACATAAATCCTCGTTGCCACGAAGAAGAAAAAACACGACAGGAACATCATAAACGCGGGAATCCCCAACCCGATCGTCCAACTCATATTCGATTGCACGTAAACTATCACCGTGAGGGACAGCATCATGGCGAAAGTGAAAGTGAAATAGTACCAATTGAAGAAACTGTTGATCCCCCTTCTGCCGGAATCCGTGTTAGGATTGAACTGGTCCGCTCCGAAGGCGAGATTGCAGGGCCGGATCCCGCTGGCCCCGATGACCAGGAGCAGGAATGCCGTGAAGAGAAAAGCGATCTGCCACGGTGAAGCTCCGATGCATTTAAGGTTCGGTTGTGTTGAACACTCCGGGGGATGAAGGTTTGTAAGTGCTGCTGTTAATGTTAGCATCAGCATACCCTGGAAATTTCACATGAATGAAAATATAATTATAACATTTTTCTACTCAAACTCGACTCGTGCTGGTTCGAGATCGAATTGTTCGAATCATTTACTAGCTATTTGACTCGATGCATCACCAAACAAAGTCTAGTATCTGGATAAGTACCAGAAAAGAGGAGACCGAGGCGATGCCGAGAGTCTTGTATCTGCCAAGATAAGTGTCACAGAGGAAAGCTCCGGCCAATGTCCCGAAATTGCAAGTTCCATTGAAGATATTGACAACATTCGTGGCTGTGATTGAATTCATATGAAACACAGTCGTCAAGTATACTAAGAGATTGGAAGAAGTCCCGATAGTCCCAAGCTTCTCAAATGTCTCATTTCCTGCAAAATCATCCAAGAAAATCTATGTCAAACTCCAAGAAACTCGGGAGTTGATCGCAAATTAAACTAAAAATTGTACCCATCAAGCTTAAAAGTCATAATTAGCACCTATAACAAAAGGCATGGCTTTCACCCCTCTATAATTTGGCTCTTTTTTAGTCGAAGAAATCTCATTTTTCTCCATTTTCAATTTGCAGGAAGCAAAAAAGAAGAAGAATCGGATATATTTGGAGATGGGCACTTTCACTTTTTGGCAGTACAACTTTTTTCCCAAGGGAGTTGTGCCACTTGAATTGCACGTTGTTAGCCAAGGGTTGTCAAGTTATTTATAAAGAAGATACGATACTCGCAAGTCAACTACAATTTGGCTTTTCAACAAGAAAAATTATATAGTATTTGGGGCATATTCTGGTGTCGGTTTACTGCTTCACGTGAATTTATCTTGTTTTTATATTATATAGTTTTTATCTGGTTTAATATAGAGTATCATGTGAGTTTAATGCGTCAAAAATATTTTTTCANCTGTAAGACGGATCGATCCGATTCATAATTATCATGAAAAATAATACTTTGAGGTTAAAGATCTGTCTCATTAACTTGCTAATCTCACAACAGCTTTTGTATGACTTTAACAACAAAGTTACTCTTTTTCTTCACATTTGAAATCTAAAATGGATAATTTTTTTTGTGTGAATATTATACTTGGAAAAGGTGATGCTATTTCTCTCTCTCACTTTTATACTTGATATTGACTTAAATTCTTAGTTTTTATTTATTTATTTTTTAAAAAATTTTAGTATTTTTTTGACAATAATATGACGAAAATTAAATGTAAGAAGTATGCAATATCACATCAGCACTCTAAAAAAATATCATAATTACAAAACGAAGGATCTAAAATCTATTTTTGACAACATAAATCACAAAGAGAAATACTTCATGATCCAATTTACAATTGTTCCTTCAAAAATATATTCTGATACTACCAAAAATTATATTTTCCCACTTAAGACACTAGTTTGAGATTTTCATTTTATCCTCACTACAACCAAATGAGACCTAAACTTTCTCTAACGTTATCTTATGCAAGTGTGTGGGTAATAGTCTAATCACACAAAAGTTGTCAATTAATTTTGTCCATGCTTAGGTCATTTTGGAATCAATATTCCAAATTCAAAATCGAGTATCCGATTCAAAATCTAATTATAACAAACATATTCTCCAACTGTAAACAAAATTTGTCGATTTTGGTCCAACGACACTCCGTGTGAATATAGTTTTGATATGCTGCTCACCAACCATGTTCATTTTCATGTCCACTAATTAAATAAAACTTATCTATTAGATGTTATTAAACATATCTAAATTATATATTAATTAAATAAGTGTCGTATCATCGATGACACGGAGTTGTCATTTTGCATCATGTGGACATGTGACGATTATTAGGCCACATGGAAATGTATTCTCATTTGGAGGCGTGTCAAATTTGTTATTGTGCTAAACTAGACATTTCTCATTTGGATGCAAACCTTTCATATGCCAACAAATATTTGGATAGAATTGTCTAGTATCTACAACATATAATATTAAAAAATAGTAATAATTTTTTTAATAAAAAATTTAATCATGAATTCGATTTCATAAATAGTAACTTTTCTTTATGTTATTTGAATATTTTGGTCAATGAAATAGTATGCATTGATAAATAATTAGATTGATATAAAAAAAACTTTAAAAGAAATGCATATCTTAATTTTGATTTAAATATAAATTTTATATATTATTTAAGATAATTAAATTATTTTTAAAAAAAAACGTAAAATAAAATAATATTAACATTCGTCATCGCTGAGATATGCCGACATGGTGATCGATTGGACTCCAAATCTGGACTATTATCCAATTTCTTTAATAATAAAGTGTACATTATGATAATTAGTTAGTATTTAGTTGTAGTTTGTATTTAGTTGTAGATACGTTTTGAGACGATCTCATGGATCGTTATTCGTGAGACGAATCAACCATATCTATATTTAAAATAAAAAACAATAATAATTTTTTCATGAATGATCTAAATAGAATATTTATATCACAAAATGACCAATGAGACCGTGCGATGAGAATTTTGTGTTAGATCAATGGATTTGGAGCGAAGAATCTCAAATCCTAAATAACGAATCCAGCTCTTTAGTTTTTGTGTTCTTGAAATCCATAAATTTGAAATTTATTCGTTTATATTTTTTTATTTGTTTATTAACTAATACAATTAATTTTTATTCTCCCAAAATTAAATTATTTGAAATCTTTTCTCAAATCCAAATTCTTCGATTAAAATATAACCTTTCGATTTGTTTTCTAAATTTTTTAATCTAAATGTTTTGGATATATTTTAAAAATAATATACTAAATGAAATATTTTAGTCAAAAATTTTTAAATATTTTATTATACAAATACTCGCGTATGATACGAGTACATTTCATGGTCCTTACGTGGTAATAATTGATCAAATTTGAAAAAAAATCGAATATTTTCTTTGAATTTCTATTTTGTTTTTATTTGTTTTATTAAATAATGACAAGTCGATTAGTGGGCCACGAGCTTTGACTCAGATTGTGAAACCACGCACGAGGACTGTGGGCAGTGCCGAGTTCATCTATCGAAAGATTTTTCTTTTCTCATAAATTATAATTATAAAAAATATTAGAAATCTATGGAAACTTTTTTTTAAAAAAAATTAAAATATCACACAAAAATTTAGATAAATTTTGCATTTTTGACAATGAATGTCTGCATTTTTGTGATTTCACTCATTTATATTATCAAATTTCAATATTTATCCACCATTTGTCAGTTTTTGACAATTTTAATAATTTTTCATCGAGAATAACATTAATGTCATGTCAATGTCATATCAATTTCATGTCGGATAAATAACGAAAATTTCAAAATTATAAATATTTTAGAAAAAGACCGAAATTTGATAATACTGATAACTAAAATCACATACCGACAAGTATACAATATCATAATTGTAATTTCCCAAAAAAATTAACAATGTTATGGACAAGTTCAATTACTTTTAGAGCACAAAAAATCTTAGCTCATGGTCTAAAACTTGAATAAAATAATCCTTTTTCATACAAATATTGTTCAATCGGTATTAATATTGTTCAATCGGTAGTAGATTTCTCACAATAAATGTTTGCTTAATGGTTGATATTGTTACATTAAAAAATGTTGGAAGCAAAGTGTATCTGGATTTAATTAATAATAATTATAAAATTAAATACTATGATGCATGTAGAAATTATATAATTTGAATAGGTTTTCAATGAATTTAACATTAACTTAATGAGTAGGTCTCTTATGAGACGGTCTCACGGATCTTTATCTATGAGACGGGTCAACCATACTGATATTCACAATAAAAAGTAATACTCTTAGCATAAAAAGTAATATTTTTTCATGGATGATCCAAATAAGATATCCGTCTTACAAAATACGACCCGTGAGACCGTCTCACACAAATTTTTGCGTAACTTAATATATATAGTGAAAGTCTACTATAATATAATACAAACAACTATTTAAGTCTGGGGTTTAACGATGATTGATTTTTTTATTAAAAAAAACTCATATGTGACAGTTTCATGAGTCAATTTTGTTAGACGGATTTTCAATCCGATCTGATTCGTGAAAAATATTATTCTTTATGCTAAAAGTATTATTTTTCACTTTAAATATGAATACCATCGAGAATATCATATTGATGTGATAAAAAAAATTAGAACGTCAAATTGATAAATAATCCAAAATTAGACATCATACATCAAATGAATAATCTCATTTGCTAAACTTTTGATACATAAATATTATCTTATATTAGTATGATTATACGCATACATTTATGAGCACAATTTTACTCATCAAAGACCTATAAAATTTGCTCCATAAACAAGTACATGAAACAACATATCCCATGCGGACCAGACCGCAGCTACAATACGAATCAAGTTGTGTTCGAGCTCGATTTTCGTTCTAGGTCCTCCAACTCGTAACTCAGAAAAACACCCGCCCGGCGAACACCAGAATCCTCCTCCGGCCCTTCATCGGCTGTGTCTTTTACACCGTTGCCGCAAAGCACAAACTTTCTGCCAAAACATGTGAAATATAACAAGTTGAGAACTCCTAGAGATGCAACGAAATAATAGTAGTACTCAAGCTTATTCTTGTTAAGGTCATTGCCCCCTAGCCATGGCCTGTCGTCTCCTCTGCCATTTGTGACATAATGTATCACATTCACGAGTAATGAACTTATATAGCTTGCAATCGACAGGCTAAGGAAAAAGATCGAACCCGCGACACTTCTCATAGTCTCCGGCATCTGTATGGTGAAAAATTCCATTATTGCGACGGCGGCAAACGCCTCGGTTAGGCCTGAAAGTATGAACTGAGGCAGCAGTGCTGTTACATGTAGAGGTGAATCCAATTTGTTGTATCTTAGAGCTAGTTCTTTTCGCTCTTTCTCGACGATTCCTGCGACAACCATGCACAGAATCGACATGATGATCCCTGTTGTAATCCTTTGCTGCATAGTCATTCTCAAGTCCTTTTTCTTCAAGATTTTCTTGAATTTCTTGACATATATTTGCTCGTATATGAAAATCCAAATCGAGAGTGCGACCATGGACGATATCCCCATCCAGGCTGGTGGGATTACGAAGCTTTTCCCCAACATTCTGTTCATCTGGATGGATTGGAGGATTCCGAATGTGCTCTGCTGATCCATCACCACGAAGCACCCAACGCCCGATACCCAGACGGGAGCGATCCCGAATAAGCACTTCAGATTCTCAACTTGTTGCACACTGCACAGTTTCCAACCATTTTTGGGCATATTTCTGGCATCCACTTCACTTGGATCAGTTATCACTGCTGCCTTATCCAGGCACTTGAATCTATCCACCTTGATCATTTTACTCGATTCGGGCTTGGCTTCCGATGAACCATCATAGAACCCTATCCCATCTCCTGAATCCAAGTCAATATTTCGTTTCCGATATGCCGCCACCATGACCTTAGCCATGTCCACAAAAACCGTCCCCTGCGGCGTTTTGTAAATGTACGTGTGCATCCCTACCAAGAAAATCGTGATCGAGACCGCAAGACATCCCGTGGGGATAGCATAGCCTATCATCCAGCTGATATTCGTCTGGACGTAGATAACACCCGTTAGAGCTATGATCAATGCGATCGTGAATGAGAAGTACCACCAGTTGAAGAAGCTCTCAAGCTGGGTTCGCCCTTTCTCCGTTTTCGTATCGAATTGATCAGCGCCAAATGCAATGTTACACGGCCTGATCCCACCGGCACCCAATGCCACAAGCCCGAGTCCTGTGAACAGAAAGGCAAGCTGCCATTTTTCGGGCTCAATACATTTCAAATATTCCCCCTCGATGCATGGTGGTGGCCTGAGTTCAGGTATTCCAGCAGTTATCGTAACAGCTCCCATTCCCTGATCACAAGAAAACAAACACACACACACATTTAACGCTGATAAATTATCCAATCTCCCCCTTCAACCAACCAAAAAAAATAGCATAAATTTTATAAACTACGTTATATACATATATTCAGCGTGATTTTGCATGAATTATCGCTAAAGAAACTCTAATGATGGAAAGATCGATACCATACCAGCAACGTGAAAATGGTGCCGAACAGGAGAGTGAGGAACCGCCCCAAATAAACATCGGAAACAATGGCACCGGCTATCGACGACAGGTTCGTCGAGCCAGACCATAACATCACCGTGTTCACCAAAAATATCCCGCTCAAATTGTACTTGGTACGTAGATACACCGTTATGTTGGATACCAGGCTTATCGAAGCCAGCTTCTCGAACGATTCATTCCCTTTCAAGAATCCATCAAAGATCTTAATAAAACATCATACAAAATTTTGAAATAAGAACATAATCTAAATAATTTTATCTACCAAGAATGTATTTGATGGCTCTCCATCCACCACGGTTCTTGGATTGGGATTCGGAAGAAGAAGAAAGGGTCCGTCGGGTAGGGGGAGAATGGCTACCAATCTCCATTTCTCTCCCTTTTTTCTTTTTTTCTCCCCTTCTGTCTTCAATATCTTGTCCTTGCTTCCATTTTGTTATTTGGATGTGGAGGAGGAGAAAACAATACATATGACTTGTTAATATTGAAAAACTTGTAATTCGGAAAGTACGTTAAAGTTTAAGAGGTTGGTTAATTGCATGCCACACATCATGATTTGTTAGGTAATTTAATCAAATTTGACAAGTTGATTAACATATATAAATAAACAGAAAATATCGAGATTGTGTGTTACCCTTTCTCTACTGTCGACCATGTCCCCAGCAGAGACAGTATTATCCGTTAAGATCTAGTGTCAATTTTTTACGGACCATTAACAACCAGATCAAGCGGCGTTACGTCAGCAGCTTGACGCATGAGAACTTCTCAGGAAGTCAACATCCAAGTAATATTCTCACTCATGCACGTTTAACCCGACAAATTATAGGTTCAAATTGAAGATAACTAATTAAACTGAATTGGTGGCATGGATCTAGAATCGGACAAATCGTGTTCAAATTAAGAATATGGGAATATTCCGCTCTTGCAATTTGAGCACCATAAAATGGAAGTAATCATTTACGTTGCATTTTATTTTTGTGAAAGAATATCTAAAAAAATTAAGGTTAATTAGTTTTTGGCCAACAAAATTAAATTGGAGCTAAGTTGGAAATATGCATTTTTTCAAGAACAAACTTGTTTGGACATAGATTTATGCACAAGAATAAAAGGATCAATTTGGTCTAATTTATATATATATATAACTAGAAATAATGCACGTGCGTTGCACGTGTGAAACATATGTTGAAGTAATTAGAATTTGGAACAAAATTAGTTAACTCAACAAAAACAATGATAATAGTATTGTAAATTTTGACAATTCTTGTTAATTAGCATATGTAACTAATTTGAAAAAAAAACATATTTTTTAATTTTAAAAAAAGATTTGGACTACTAAAATTTTTCTGATATCTTTTTTATCATATTATTTTCTTTTGTTATTTGTCATTTTCTCTCAATAATGCATCTATTTTATTATAATATTCAATTATTACAATCTTTTTTGACAATCAATGATAGGCAATTTTTTATTTACTATGTTGTTTAATTATTATTCTCTTTCATGTAAATTAACAATAATTTCTACTGTATGCTTTTATTTTTCTAGTCACATTTAATTTATTAGACACTTATACTTGATAACTTATAAACTACACATTAATTT
>NW_027358811.1:0-221 GCF_012295235.1 Primulina huaijiensis | reverse complement strand
GTAGGTGAGCGAGGCGGGCAGTCAAGATATTTAAGTTATAGTCAATAGTTTTAAAAACATAGTCAACAATTTTAAAAACATAGTCAATAATTTTAAAAATTTAGTCAAAGTCAAACCTCACTTTCTTTAGATGATTTGGAAGATTAGTTATGTTTAGTCTACTACTTGTTTTAATAATGAATAATTGATTGAAACTTTGAAATTTAAACTTAGTTTTTTGG
>NW_027358810.1:0-1195 GCF_012295235.1 Primulina huaijiensis | reverse complement strand
AAGACGAGTCTTTCCAGCGTGCTTATGTCCTCACTTACACGCACCATAGGAAATTTCCTAGGAGGTCACCCATCCCAGAATTACCTCAAGTCAAGCACGCTTAACTTTGGAGTTCTTATGTGATGAGCTACCGAAAAGAAGATGCACCTTCGTGGTATAAGTAGTACATATCAAATCTTTTAAGCCCTCTTCAACTGTACAGTCCATTACATTGAACAGTCTCGGAATCCCTCTCCTTCCGGTGTAAGATCGGTTCATTCATGTTCCCTCCGCCTGAAGCCCGCCAGGAGCCGCTCATTGTCCGTGCAACCTCATGGCATCGGTGATCACCCCCCGTCCTCTTCGGCCCCGGGCCTCACATGCCCACCAGCTTCCGTTTGGTTCGTCCTCGAACCCACACCGTACTGGGAGAGGTCGGCTCTGATACCAACTGTAACGCCCCAGATTCGACGACTATCCTCACTGTACCAAGACGAGTCCTTCCAGCGTTCTTATGTCCATACTCACACGCACCCTAGGAAACATCCCAGGAGGTCACCCATCCCAGAATTACCCCGAGTCAAGCACGCTTAACTTTGGAGTTCTTATGTGATGAGCTACCGAAAAAAAGATGCACCTTCGTGTTATGAGTAGTACATATCAAATCTTTTAAGCCCTCTTCCACTGTACAGTCCATTACATTGAACAGTCTCGGAATCCCTCTTCTTCCGGTGTAAGATCGGTTCATTCATGTTCCCTCCACCTAAAGCCTGCCAGAAGCCGCTCATTGTCCGTGCAACCTCATGGCACTGGCGCTCACCCCCTGCCCTCTTCGGCCCCGGGCCTCACATATTGAATACCCGGCATGCCCGAAGTGCAATCGCCAGCACCCAAGACAGTGTTTGTGGGGATCTGGCAAATGCTTCAAATGCGGAGCCAGCGATCATGTGCTGAAGGACTGCCCACAGTGGAGGCAGCCAACCTAGGGGAGAGTGTTCGCCATGCAGGCAGAGGAGGCGAACCCAGACACGACCATGTTGATTGGTAACCTATTTAATTCAGAACCGCATTATTTTGATATCCTTGTTTCGAATTTGTATTGGGATTATTAGTGTGCTAGTTAGTATTTTTGGTGAATTTGTGTAGAGATTTTCAACTATGCATGAGGTTGAGATTAGTATTTTGGGATGTAAGTTTTGTGTGTTGTGCTAACGTC
>NW_027358809.1:0-673 GCF_012295235.1 Primulina huaijiensis | reverse complement strand
TTTAGTATTATAAGTGTAGAAAAAACTTTGACATGTTATATCTAACATTTAAGTACTTTATTATGAAAAAAGAAGTTTAAAACTTTAAAATTTCATCATGCGAAATTAGGCTTTTATATATGATACTTTTTTATAATAATTTTACAGTTGAACATTTAACACTACTGCAAGTAAAGTCGTCAATTTCTATTTAACGTATTGGGCCAATCCAACCAGCCATTAAAAAATGACGGGTTAAGTTTAAAATCTATTTAGAATTAAATTGAGGTGAATCGAGGTGGGTCGGCCTCTGCCATTTTTTTAAAAAAATTAAAATATATATTAATTGTAACGTCCGAAAATCAGTCTACGCAGACCGCATGTATGAAAATCATTAAATGCCCGAAAATCAGTCTACGCAGACCGCATATATGAAAATCATTACTGCGTGGATTGATTTACCGGCGTTACACTAATAATTAAACAAGAAATTTCTCTCTTGGATTTAATTGTTATGTGGTTGAGTGGGATTTGAAAATTCGTATCATCTATATATATATTGAAATTTATATGTGTGACTAAAAGTTAAGTGTGGTTTTGTTTCTAGCATTTTCAAAATTAAAATTAAAATTGGAATGTTCAAAAAAATTTAAAAAGGTAGGAGATTATCTGAGAAGCAAAAATATAATAAAGA
>NW_027358808.1:0-609 GCF_012295235.1 Primulina huaijiensis | reverse complement strand
TTTTAATCAAACATTAAACCACAAACTTAATTTAAAACATACAGATCTCATGTGCTGCAATTACTTGATCAAACATCGAACGAAAATATACAGGAATGAACAATAAAGATGCATTTAAATGCAGAGAAACGAAGAATGATAGAAGCACAAGAATAATACATTTGCACCTAGGGCAAACATATATAAGCAAATTTTCATCAGATAAAAAACACACAATGTTAATACTTATCAGTGATACATCACATCACTTTATCACGCAAATTTTAATTCAAATTTTTTTTATCGTCGTCTTTGTAAAAGAAAAAAAAGATGTATGCATTATTGAGTATAGGGGTTGTCAGTATTTCACATGCCACGGTTCTTTGCCGAAAACGTCCAACAATTATTTTAAAAAAAATTCAACAAGTCACGCCTATTTACTAGGCGTGACATATTTTAAAAAAAAAATTAAAGTTAAGCAAGTCACGCCATTGGAGATGGCGTGACTTGCTTTTTAAAAAAAAATTAATTTTGCAAGTCACGCCATTGGAGATGGCGTGACTTGCTTAGTTTGTTAAAAAAAAATTTTTACCTTATTTTATTAATCTTTTATCATATATGCTGTAAACA
>NW_027358807.1:0-1028 GCF_012295235.1 Primulina huaijiensis | reverse complement strand
AAAATTAATTAAATTTTAATATTTAGGGAGTAAAATCATGTATTGCTAGACTCGAATTAGATACGATTTGTATCAATTTAGGTATCATATTTTAACTTCACAAATGACACATCAAAAATCACTCAATATTACTTGAAATTATATTTTTTATATCCCAAAATAATCAAAATTGAGTCTTAAAAGATAAAATCGAGTATATGTGTGATCGAATTAGGTAATATTTGTACCAATTTAGGTACCACATTTTAATTCACAAATCTCGTCATCAAATGCCACTCAATATTAACTTCAAACTATATATTTTCACATCCTCAAATAATCAAATTTGATTATTTAAAGGGTAAAATCAAGTATTTATGTACTCGAATTATGTCTTATTTGTTTTAATTTAGGTATCACATTTTTACTTAACAGATGTCTTCAGTGCCACTCAATATAAACTTCAAATTATATTTTGGAATTCCCAAATAATTGGATATTAGTATTTAGATATTAAAATCATGTATTTATAGACTCTAATTAGATACTCTTTTCTACCAATTTAGGTATCACATTTTAACTTCACAAGTGACACCATCAAAATTCGCTTAATATTACTTGAAAATTTAAGTATTTTGTTTTTTTTTTACACATTTGAAGTATTCAAATATCCAAATCAAATATTTGAAACTCCAAAATTGGTACTTTATCGGTCAAAATAAGTATTTTTTCTAATTTCATAATGAGTGAGAAACTGTGTTTTTCCAAAAAAACAGATGCCATGAATAAGTCATCTTAACGTATTTTCAATGAAAATACCAACAATTACTGAATTTATAGTAATCTCTCGAAGATCCAGTATTTTCTTATACATTTGAAATATTCAAAGAGCCAAATCAAGCATCTGGAACTCTAAAATATGTACTTTGTATGTTAAAATAAATACTTAATCTTATTTCATGATGAGTGATGAATTATGTTTTTTTTTTAATAAAATGACATGGATAAGTCATTTTAATGTATTTTTCATGAAAAGACTTAAATGACTG
>NW_027358806.1:0-445 GCF_012295235.1 Primulina huaijiensis | reverse complement strand
AGATTATTATTTTAGGTATGTTATTTTTGTTATGCATACTTAATGATTCATCCGCTCATTGCTGTCTGTTTGAAGATGGTATCAACGCTTGGATTTTCACATGTATCTTGCAGTCATGATAATTTGGTGAAGGACACATTTTTGCGCCAGAAAATGGATGTGGATGGATGGGTTCCCATAAACTTAATAGCAAACTTTAAGAAAGTAAGTCGGTCAAATTAATGAAGAGATTCGATCTTTTTTGATTGTTGGTACATAGAAGAGAAATTTTGAGGCTCTAGATCAGAAAGTTGATAATATCAAAAGCTTGATTCTTTAATTGGAATTTAGTGAGCAACATAGGTTAAAAAGTAAAATCATTGAACGAGGAAACAACTGGTTCTTTAGTGGTTTTTTTTTTAAAATACAATTGTGCATTTTACGATGTCCTTTTACTAAGTAATCT